>NC_090187.1:4122369-4199869 GCF_024679245.1 Pseudorasbora parva | reverse complement strand
TGAGCATGAGGCAGATGGAGTGCTGTAGTGAGGGGAATATCAGGCTGGTGGAGAGGAATGTTACACTTCACACCCCTTCATTAGACACCAGTGCTGCAGCGATACCTTGCTGCTTGTAATGTACGCGTGCAACCCTTCGACTCCAAAATCATAATCCACGCGATACGATGCGATAAAGGCTGGAGTGTATGTGTAGTTGCAGGCGTAAGGTAAATACATTCAGATCATTCCCTGCTGGCAGAGGGAAGGCCAGCGCTTGGTGGCTCAGAAGAATCAGCCCATGGATCAGCCTGTAAATGAGGAATATAATTAGATAGCTTATCACTTATCCTCAGAATGCTGGGTTTAAGGAACTCCGTGGGGAGTGGGAAGGCTGGAGGCTGGGAGAGAGGGAGAGAGGGAGAGAGAGAGAGAGAGAGAGAGAGAGAGAGAGAGAGAGAGAGAGAGAGAGAGAGAGAGAGAGAGAGAGAGAGAGAGAGAGAGAGAGAGAGAGAGAGAGAGAGAGAGAGAGAGAGAGAGAGAGAGAGAGATTGGACTGCAGGGAATAGGTTTGAGTCAGTAGGAGGCGTACACGACTAATAATGGATGTAGCATCCTGGGGTGGTGTCATGGGAAGTGGCAATACCCCACAGAATCCTATCCCAAAATGTATTCCTCAGTTAACACAGGTAATGATGCTTAATTCAAAACATAATATTTGTATCATACCTTTTAAATTATGTTTTCTATATCACATTGTAATGCTTACTCTAAAGATTATTTCAGTTTTATATTTTGTTGTTTTATATGTCAGTTTTATATGTCATTTTACGCATGAACCAGCATAGGCCCGTGGGTGGGGGTCCAGCTCCGCCCATAAAGACTCCTGACCCGCTACGGCCACCCTCGGCTCCACCCTGGAGGTCCCCAGCCAACCAGCCAGGCCCCAGGACTAAAGGGTGCCTGCGCCCCTCCCCGTTGGACTTCTTACAGCACGAGGACGCACCTACCGGGAGGGGGGGAGTAATGTTACATGTATGGTCTGTTTTGGTTGTGTTTTTCTCCTTGTACTTCCTGTTTTGCGTTGTCACATGTTCCTTTGTTCAGTTTCCTGCCACTTTTCCGTTGTCATAGTAACCCTCATTAGTTTATTCCCATTCCGCTGTGTTTAGTTAATTGTCATCGTTGTCACCTGTCCCACACGATTAGTTAGTAATCAGTATTGGTCTTTAGTTCTCCCTTGTTCACTCTGTCTTTGTCTGGTCTCATGTTAGATAATGGTGTTTGATTTTCTGTTTTGAGTCTGTCTTGAATAAAGCTAGTTTTGTTTGGAAGTCTTGGATCTCCTCTTCTCTGCTGCATCCGACACCCTTAACAACTAAGACAATGATATTAAAATACTTAGTGAATTGCACTCATATTCTGGGATCAACTGTTTGCCTGTAAAGTATGCATCATCAGTAAGGTGTATACTGAATTTGATCTTTTAACATCAAAGTTTTAGTACATAAGCCAAGTGTTTTAGACTGTACTGCTATTTATAGTGTGTGAAATACTGCTGCAGGTGCTGTATATGGATCACAAGTGTTTAAAAGTTTGTTCACACATCTTTGTTTTTCTCTCTTTTGAGAGTTGACCTAAATATTTGTTGCTTGAAAAAGATGGAAAATTGACAGGCATGTGCTGCAGTTCTGTGAATGCTTTGCCCTCCAGGTCTCTGTGTCAGTCACATGACTGAAAAACAAATATGAATAAGACGACAGACTGCCTATAGCAATAAGTTAATTGGCTATTTTAAGTGAAAGGCGGGACTTCTGTTTCTACAGCTGGCATACCGAGCATTGTCTCATTCATTAGGTCTCTGCTTCATTTTCAGGAGTTGTGAGCAACTTAATCGGATCTGATGCATATTTATTTACAATTTAATAATGTACAATTTATGTGAAAAAAAGAAAAAAAAAACATTTTAGATTAAAGGTGCCCTAAAATGAAAACTGGAATTTACCATGGCATAGTTGAATAACAAAAGTTCAGTACATGGACATCACATACAGTGAGTCTCAACACTATTGCCTCCTCCTTCATATGTAAATCTTATTTTGTTAAAAACACCACGGAAAAACAGGCGATTCTCGGCATAACGGCAACTGTGACACAATCGCTGGGATCATTAATATGTACACCCCCAACATTTGTATATGCCAGCACATGCGTCACGCCCGGATAGCGAAAATGGCAGATCATGGAAAAAGATGTTATGTTCCAGGCTGTGCAGGGGACGTGGGGACTTTTCATACCATTCCCACTGAACAAAAGTGTCAACAGGCATGTTTATCTGTAACCGGATACTGCAACAATTTAATTAAAAATTATTTATTTGCTCGGCCCATTTCACCACAGATGGACAATAGCAGGCTTCACTCAGCATCTGATGTGTTTTTGAAATGCTAAAAACAAAAGTACAAATAGTGAAGTAGATTAAGAATAGGCAATTTCCTAGGCATTTATTGACTTGGGACTATATTATGGGGAAGCACAGATATAATGCAACACATTGCGATCGCTCAACAGCCGGAGGACACGAGGATGAGAGCCGTGATATCTCTGAAGTAGCAGTGCTTCACCTGTGCTTCCACATAATATAGTCCATATCAATATCTGCCTAGGAAATCACCTAGTCTTAAAATGCTTCACTATTTGTACTCTTTGTGAATACGCAGGCTACAAGAAATAATTAGGTGGGTGTTTTTTTTTTTGGATCACTTTTACTCGGGACATGCTAGCTGGCAACATAGGATTCCATTCATTATGCTAAGCTAAGCTAGCAGCGACCCAGCCAAACTAAAACAATGCATGCACTAAGACAAAAATGCATTTGCTCATCTAAATGTAGGAAATAAGTTGAATAAGCCCTATTTCTAAAAATGGTGGAGTGTTCCTTTAACACTTCCCCATATATAAACATAACTTATACAGGTGCTACCTTACTAGCAATCAATAAGCAGTAATTAGGAGTTTATTGAGGGAAAACTCCTAGTTAATAGTGAGTGAATATGTGTTCCCTAATCTAAAATGTCACCAAATGTTTGCTCCATTCCACAGTGCGATTAAGCTTCACTCTGAAAATATGGTTTTAGCATACTTACATTATTAACCTTGCACTAAGCACCACAAATTTATCTCTGAACCACTGTCACCATTTATTTCACTAGCTTTCATTTGCCAAATCATTAATCCGTGGTGATTTCTCTCTTCTCCCCCAGCCTATTTCTGCAAGTTGGCATGGAAGTGGAATACAAATTTTATTAGGGTATGAATATCTGGAGGAAAAAGGAAGATATTTTATACAAAATTATATATATATATATATATATATATATATATATATATATATATATATATATATATATATATATATATATATATATATATATATATATATATATACAAAAGCAGGGACATTAAAATAGGCTCTATTTCAGCTTTCATTTTCTCCAAGTAAACACACTTGTGCACATGCACACACACTTAGACAAACATGTTTTTCCCTGTGTGTTGGTCAAAACGTCCACCAGTGCACTCATGCACACAACCAAAAGTAGCAACCTTCCACAGAGACGCATATGTCCCATTTCTAAGCCGAGTTAATGTACTTTTATCCTGGAGACATAATGTACTCTTTCTGACATACATACACAAACTCTTCATGCACAAAATGTTCCATTATCCCAATAGTGAGTTTGCATACCATTAAAAATGATGGTAAACAATGTGATTGAAAAACAGATTGCTGCTAACTGCAAGTGCTTGCTGGAAGAGTAAAATAAGAGGTGAAAGTAGCATGTGAAAGGTTGCACCTGGTTTGTTTCGCCTCATTTCCGCTGCCATATATTTCCATTACAGGGCTAAACCCAGTCTGCGTGTCCTCTTGCCAGCATTTTCAGCAATTAAATGCAGGACCTGGACTTATTTTACCTGCGCACTGACCTTGGTCACACACCCTATTTTTAAATGTCTTCCCTAAACTCTCAGAAGTTTCTAGAAACTACCCAATCCCCCGTCACCCCTCAATGCCATTCAACCCCATTTTTTTTGTTTTAGCATAACATGGTCCCCAAGGCACTCCAGCTCCACTACATTGTGCCGTTGGCTAAGCACAATTTTTCAACCATCCATCTATTAAAGAGTTTTTACAATCAGCAGAGCTCATGTCTTCCATCTCTGGAGTGTGGTCAAGAGAGAGGGAAAGGTCATGCTATTGTGAGTGAACTCATGCTATATGATTTGTATCTGTTCACATACAGCAATATAATTACGCATGGACAGAAAATGTTGCATGAGTGAGTTAATAGTTGCATTGATACTGCTGCGGTTTACAGTTACAGTTAACTTTTAGCAACAAGAAAACAGATGCCTTGTCAGAATAAAACAAATGAGGCAATACTTGCAGTCTCTTCTGCTCACCAACGCTGCATTTATTTAATTAAATATACAATATAAATAATTAAATTGTGAAATATTACAATTACAAAAATTTAAAAATGCTTATGTAAATATTTTATTCCTTTGATCAAAGCTGAAAGTTTTAGCATCATGACTCCAGTCTTCAGTGTCACATGATCCTTCAGAAATCATTCCAATATCAAACATTAATCAGTGTGGAAAACTAGGTTTTTGTGTGCAAAGTTTAGCCTTGATACTTTTTTTTGCAGAATACTTTGATGAACAAAAAGTTCAGCTTTTATTTGAAATATAAATATTCAGTAATATTATAAATGTTTTACTGTCACTCTCAATCAATTTAATGTGTCCTTGCTGCATAAGTATTATTTTCAAAAAACAAAAAACAGTAGTTTAAACAGTAGTGTAGCAGAAATAACAATTTTTTAACATTTATGATAATAAGAAATATACCTTGAGTGCTAATCAACATATTAGAATGATTTCTGAAAGATCATGTGACACTGAAGACTGGAGTAATGATTCTGAAAAGTCCGCTTTGATCAAGGAGCCCCCTGCCCCCCCCCCCACCCCCTAAAAAAAAAAAAAAAAAAAAAAAATATATATATATATATATATATAAAAATATATATATATAATACAATTAATTAAATTAGCCAATGATTTACTCACCCTCAAGTCCATATGACTTTCTTCTTTTAGACAAATACAATCAGAGTTATATTAAAATATGTCCTGGCTCTTCCAGTGTTCATAATGTCCATTTCTGTTTTGTCCATAAAAGTGCATATATCCATCATATGACGTGGCTCTGGGGGGGTTAATAAAGGCCTTCTGAAGCAAAGCAATGCATTTGTGTAAGAAACATGTCCATGTTTTAAACTTTACAAACTGTAATCTCTAACTTCCACTAACTGTTAAATGCACGTTCAAAAGAGACTGCCGTTCCAGAGCATGATGGGTAGATGCACTTTTATAGACGTCCAAACAGAAACTGCCATTCTAAACGTTGGCGGAGCTAGGACATTTTTTTTATATAACTCTGATTGTATTCGTCTGTAAGAAGAAGGTCATATACACCTATAGAATTGCTTGAGTAAATCATGCAGCCTTGGTGAGCATAAAACATCTTTTATTTGAACAGCAGTGTACATACAACAAAGCAAACAAATTGAATCCACAAGCCAAGTCATATCCACAAGCAACATCACAAATAAATGAACATAAGGACACATTCAGATATTAAATCCCATTAAGACTCAAAATACACATGGATAAATTAGATCCCTATCTGAGGAGATAGGAAAGAAAACGCAGAAAGCAATGTGCATCCATTAGGGTGTTTTCGGCAAACGGTGTCCCCTGCTAGCTATTTGATTATAATTAAATTACACTGGCCCTGAGAGAACGCTGGAACTCTCTTGTCTATATTCAGAGTCTCGGTAGGAGCTCGGGGTTCCGGTGACAGGCAACTGGGAGGAAACAGATATTGACAAATTCCAAATGTGTGCATTTAATTGTTAGCATAAATTAGTTTTATGTGACTCAGTGAGGATCAAGCTAACATAGGTGAATTATTTCTTTTTTGAGCTCTAATTCCCCTTTTCATCCTTCTCACTTGCTTTCTCCCTTTTACTTTCCTCTTACTGATCAAACCGCAAAGCTCTGGTTATCAGTCAGATATTCCTCACATCAATGCTTTTGAATTTCAGTCACTCGTCAGGAGCACATGTTGATGAGGACGATGTGAAATGATTGGCTTCATCTCCCAAATGCACCATAACTTGAAACAATCATCTCCGTGCTACAAGAGAGCCTGCGCCACATGTTGCCACATCAAAGGCTACGCTAGGTGCTCGAGTCTAACATGCAGCACTCGTGTTCACTTCCAGAAATGAGTTAGAACACAGCTTGCAGTTCTCTTGAGGCTTTTTAGAGCGAAAGGGCTCACTTATTGAAAATAATCAAAGGAGTCTTTGATACCTAAAAGACAGATCAAGGTCAAGAGGAGTTAAATGGCAGTCTACAAAAATAATGATAAATAAATACAAATAAAATAGCAATTCAGAGGAATACATCTTAGATAATCCATATACACCGATACCCCTAAAGGTGTGGTGTGGTATCTGGCACCAAGATGTTAGCAGCAGTCCTGTAATGGATTGGACTTGTTTGTTCAGCACATCCCACAGAGGGAATTTGGAGGTCAAGTCAACACCTTAAACTCATTGTTGTGCTCCTAAAACTATTCCTGAAGCACTTTTGCTTTGTAGCAGGAGCATTATCCTGCTGAAAGAGCCACAGCCACCAGGGAATACCTTTCCATGAAAGGCTGCACATGGTCTGTAACAATGCTTAGGTAGGTGGAGCGTGTCAAAGTCACATCCACATGGATTGAGGACCCAAGGTTTCCCAGCAGAACATTGCCCAAAGCATCTCACTGCCTCTGCAGACTTGCCATCTTCCCATACTTCATCCTGGTGCCATATGTTCCCCAGGTAAGTAATGCACACACACCCAGCCATCCCCGTTATGTGAAAAAAACATGATTCATCAAACAAGGCCACCTTCTTCCATTGCTCCGTCATCCAGTACTGATGCTCACGTGCCACTCTTGGTGCTTTCTGTGGTGGACAGAGGTCAGCATGGGCACCCACAAACTGTGATGCACTGTGTATTCTGACAGCTTTCTGTCAGAACCAGCATTAACTTCCTGAGCAATTTGAGCTCCAGCTGAACATTGCAGTCTGTTTGATCATAGCACATGGGCCAGCCGTTACTCCCCACATGCATCAATAAGCCTTGGCCGCCCATGACCCTGTGGCCGGTTCTCCACTGTTCCTTCCTTGGAGCACTTTTGAGAGATACTGACCACTGCAGACCGGGAACAGCCCACAAGAGCTGCAGTTTTGGAGATTCTCTGACCCAGTCGTCCAGCCATCACAATTTGGCCCTTGTCAAACTCGCTCAAATCTTTACAGTTACTCCTTTTTCATGCCCCAAAATCAATTCTGAGGACATATTTTTTTACTTGCTGCCTAATATATTCCACACACTAACAGGTGCCATGATGATGATATAATCAGTGTTATTCACTTCACCTGATCGGTGTAAACCATATCAATGAATACATTTGTTTTCCACAGATGTGTCTTAATAAGAATTGTTTGCACATTCTGATAGAATGTGATACCGCATTTGCAAATTTCACTTCTGTAATGTGATGGAGTCTTGTGAGGAAAAAAAAAAGAAGCACAGCAGCACTTGATATTATCCACTGAGAATTGATCTGATTGTAAAAAGTGAAATACTAAAATAGTGCCAGACTAGGAGTGAGACTCTTCAGGTCGACAGTGATTTGATGCACTTGATTTTGCTTTGCATCAAAAGGGATATCTGAAAATTCAACTGATTCAATACAAAATGCAATACAATTTAAAAGTACAGTAATTAAGTTCAGTAATTTAAAAAGGTTAAAGACCTACAAACGTACACATTATCCAGTATATCGTCATAAACTCTTGCTAAAGTTTTCTACTTGTATATCACATATGGTGAGTGGCAGTTTTAATTGTCATAAACATGATGATGTAGTGTTGGATATTTTCATAAATCTCCCAAAATCTTTCTACTACCAAAAAAAAAAAAAAAAACATGACGGCATTTATTCCAGATTCCAGACAATCCCAAACTCTCTTAGCCTAGAAATCTAGACGCACCCTAGCGGCAGCAAATCTAATCTGCCCGCAAATGTCGTCTAGCAACTCTCAATACACTTCTGAGCTGTAAACGCCAAACTCTTGTCGGGCCAACCACATCGTTTATAAAGTCGGTGGGCGGGGCCATAATGTCGACGGCCGAGTTGCGTTTGCGTGCTTCTAGTAAAAACAGAAACTGGCGAACGGCGGCGGTCTTTCGAATCAGCTTTGACCGCGACTCTGGAAGACTTGGAGTTAAGCTTTTCTCTGAGAAAAGAACAAAGAACGGCACTGAAGTCATTCTTGAGAAGGGAAGATGTGTTCGGAGTTTAGCCGACCGGATACGGCAAATGTTTAATCTGTCAACGAGCTCCGTTTCACCTTCATTGCTAATAACCGTTTATCCGCCCCTCGGATTGAGCCATCAATGGTGAGTTTCCAGACCAAACATCTTGATGTGGGTCTGGCTTGTCAGGCTAGAACTCTCTAGGAATCAAGAATGAATGTAAAGCAGAAGTACTGTTTAGTGTCCCTATAAAGAAGAGAATGGACTTGATGAAAGTGTATGTCATCTGAAATTTCTGTAATTCCTGCGTTCTTTTTAGCACTAGAATAAATGTCTAACTTTGCATATTAATACTATCAGTCATAACAGTTCTTTATTGATTGTCTTTCATTTCACAGCACCAAATTGCATTAGTGAATCTAAACTCGCAGAGGAATCATTCAATGCAAACACAATTGTCACTTTGGCTGAACTTCTCTTATTTTCCACTCACGTCAAAGCTGTAGCCCATGGCAAATAGCTTCAGAGAGAAAGGAGCTTTTAAAAGACGTGTTGGATTTTGCGAATGAAAGCTGTTGTGCGGCTAATGCATGCCGCCTGAATATCAAGCGGCCGTAATGAAGTCATTTATCTGAGAGTAGCCAGTCTCCCGCTATTCTCCTGTGTTCATTAGCCTGTCACAGCCTAAGAAACAGCTCCTCATGCAATTCTTACAGAATATAATAAGCATTAGCCCAGAGAAACGACAGACCGAAGAGTAAACATCCAACTTCTGTCTCGGAGTCAACATGAATGCCAAAATAGGTCTAATTCATATAGCTGTCACCTGCACCTTCAATTGCTAGCACCTGTACTCCTTTACATATGCTCCAAACAGGGATGTTTGCCACCCTCAAACATAAAGTGACACCCCTTATACCTGCAAGTCAAACTCTCATTAACCGTACACCTTTTAGAAGAGCGTCAAACGTACCATTTACGGTGAGAGAGACTTCCTTCTCAGCCGCTCCAACACGAGGCACCACCGCACGACACACATACTTCCCAGCATCCTCTTGCCTGACGGATTTCAGTGTCAGGATGTTCTCATTGCTTAGCACCTGTAGTCAAAGGTGAAAGATCAAAATATTAAAAAGGAGTGCAAAGCCAGCTGGCCAGAGTCAAAATGAATCAGGTCCAATGGGCAGCTAAGCTTGGAAAAAGGCCTTCTTCTCAATTATTAAAATCCAATTTGGGTCAGATGAGGAGGACCGTGTGAACATGGGATATGGTAGGTGACCGTCAATCAGGAGAGAAATAAGACTGGTTGGTTTCATTGGGGCAGAATTTCACCCATGTCTTTGCCAGCATATGGACGCACCTGAAACGGAGGAACTTTCCTAGAAGGATTTCAAGGAATCATAAAAACCCTTATGTTTGCCATCAGGGTACAGCTCTAAATGTAAACATTATGGACCATACTGTCAAATACAATATATATTTTTTTCCATTCGGTTACTGAGCTGTTCAGGAATAAAAGGCAATGTATTAATATATCAAAGGTTTTATATGAAGAATATCACATTGAAGTTTAAAATGAATAGATAAAAAGCCAAAAATCAAATACAAATGATTTTTCATATCTGCTTGATCTTTTATTCTTTACAAAGAAAATATGTTGTCTGAACATCAATGAGGCTAGAATGAAAAATTGGATGGTTGGTGTAAGATAACTGTGTGTTTACTTCAAAGATTAAACTTGGGTTACAGGGTTAAAGGACTAGCAACTTACCACTCCAGAGCCCCGTTTCATCCATACGATAGTTAAAGAGGGGTTTCCTGTCCAGGCACAGTTAAATACAGCATCTGATCCTAGGTCAACCTGTAAAGACTGGGGCTCTGCAGCCATCCGAGGTCCAACTGGAGAAAAGCAGACTAGGTTAGCAGATCAAGTCAGAGATCGTTGTAAGCTCGTTTTAATATAAGATTGAAAGCAGAGAATTATAGTCTCTCATTATAATTCTCCTTGAAAGATTATGAACCAGAGGTGTCCATTCATGCTCATGGTGAGTCTTATTCCTGCAGAGTTTAGATCCAACACACCTGAACCAGCTAATCAAGGTTTTTAGGTCTTATCAGAAGTGTGCAGATATGTTGGAGCAAGCTTTGCAGGATTGTGGTCCTCCAGGATGGTTTGGACACCTCTGCTATGAACAAACATAAAGAACTCACAGTAGACATCCACGTTCCGACTGATGTTGGTGCTACCAAGTGGGTTAGTGACCTCACAGGAAACTGGCTCTGTGAAGAATGAATGGTCCACTATAACTTCATAAGTGTCTCCAGAGACTTCCTTTATCACACTCCCTCCTTTTGCCCACCTACAAAGAGATTATTACAAGTATTAGTACAAAACAAAAGTTAGTGACGAACCTAACAAAAGCCAGTGAACTAGAGGGTTTTAATCTGTACAAAACAAGTGCACATATTACATTATGGATACAACAGCTTGTCACTGCAGCATCCTCAAAGGGAAATCTTATTTACCCCTAAAGTGTTCATAGTAGTACCTTGGTTACACCTTTCTATTCTAATATGCACCTTTTATGGGTAGATACGGTACAACATTGTCCTTCTAAGGGTATTGCCCTAGTGAGAAGCTGTTGTATCTCTAAAGGTATAATTGTTGCACAGTTTGTTCTGAGAGTTTAGCTAGTAAGGAAGTAATTGGTAAGTTTTCCTTGATCATCATCCTTATAGGGGTGTCTAATCCTGCTCCTGTTTAGAGTTTAGCTCCATTCCTTGAACACATATTAAGCAGCTAATAAAGGATTATTAGAAACGTTTAATTTTGGGTCAGGTTGTAGCTAAACTCTGCAGGAAAGTGGCACTCTACACTGTAAAAAAGTTAATGTCTCAAATTAAAATATTGTAGTGACTGGTCACATCGATTTTTTTTTTTTGGTGACCAAATTGAATTTCTGTTAATTAAAGGAACGGTATATAAGACATGTATTTCAATTAATCATAATATGGCCCTGATATGTCACTAAACATTAAGAAATCATGTTTGTTTTAAATACTTGTATCACTGACAACAGTAGTCCGGCTGGGATATTGTCATTTAAAAGTTGTTGTTGCAGCCCTCAACTGATGTCGATGTTGTGTTTTGGCCTGAAGCTCCGCCCTCCACCAATCTACCAATCATGGAGTCAGTATTGTTTCAGCATCTGGGTTGCCAGCTCTGCTCTAGTTACCACAGCTGCAGATCTACAAATGTTCCTGTTGGATCCTGCAGCCTATCTGGCAATCTCAAGTCAGGGGGGTGGGGAAGGGGGAGAGGGGATACACCGGCAGTACCAGTTTTGGCCACAATCTTACACTCTCAGAAAAAAAGGTACAGTGCTGTCACTGGGGCGGTACCCTAAGGTACAAAAGTGAAAAGGTACATCTTTGTACCTTACTCACCCCTAAATGGTACATCTTAGTACCTTAAAATGTACATATCAATACTTTAAGAGTGCAAGATCGTACCTTAAAGATACATAGTAGTACTTTAAAAGTACATATTAGTACCTTTTCGGTTTTGTACCTTAGGGTACCACCGCAGTGACAGCAGTGTACCTTTTTTCGGACAGTGTACAAACACTTCCTTTAAATGATACCATTTCACAGAAATTCAATTTGGCCAACTGAAACATTTAGATGTGACTAGTCACTAGTACTAATACAGTGTAGCAGGATCTGATACCCCTGTCCGTATTGGTCCTGGAACCTTCTGTCAACTAGTCAGATTTGAAGGGGACCTATTATGCAAAATTCACTTTGTGTGTGTGTAAACAACAACAGCAAATCATTTTATGCCTGCTTGACAAACGAGGATCAGTTCAATACTGGATTTGCACATAAGTTGTTTCTGAAAGATTTTTAGATTTAAATGACTGTACATGCTAGTTGATGTGTTGAAAAAACTTAATTCCACAGCAATTACATACATCTAATCACTAATCATTTAGAAACATCTAGTTGCATTCAAAAAATGTTAACTTCTTCCCGAGTCTCTCCATCAGTGTTCAATGCTACTGACTATTTTTGACATTTTACTGCGCGACATTCTCCAGTTTTGTTGTTGCCGGAGTAATCGAAGCATGAGCAGTAAAGGCTCCACCCTAACCTAGAAAAGGGCGCTGGGAACAGCAGCTCATTTGCATTTAAAGACACACACACACACAAAACAGAGTGTTTTTTCTCGCATCCAAATAGAGGCAAATTTGACAAGTTTTAAAAAATTATCTGTGAGGGTTTTGAGCTGAAACTTCACAGGCATATTTTGGGGACACCAGATATTTACATTACATCGTGTGAATCTTGGCAAAATACTGTAGGTCCCCTTTAAAGGTTATGTTTAGAGCTGGGATTAGTGCAACATTATTATTATTATTATTATTATTATTATTAATCTATCATTTCATTTCCTTTCCTTTTAATTGTATAGGTAGTCAAGTGTTATGAACCATGTTAGGGCTATGCTTTATCAGAATGTTGTTCCAGATCCAGCAAAATATGTTTATCTTTGAATATGCCATACTTTGTTAAGTCTCCTACTCATTTATAAGTTCTCCTACTCATTTATAAATTCAAAGCCTTCTATCTAAGATAATTTGATACGTATCCCTAAGCTCATTTGTAAAATAGGTATTGCACAATTTTTTAAACCCAACTTTGTCTTTAATGGAACAGAAAGCCATCATTACAAGTTCCTACCAGATGTACACTATCACAGAAAAAGGGGAACACTATTTAGAAGTTACCATGGCAATAAGAGGAAGACATGGTCTCTAATCCATTTGCTTCTATCATAGTCATCAATGAGACAGATAGCTGCCTGTCAGTAGGTGGTTAGAGAACAGCAGAAAGAAAGACAAGCACCTTCTGTGGGAGCTGATGTATCCAAGGCTGTTTTGTTTGAGAGAATTACAACACTATAATATGACAAATCATTGAGTGAGATTTCTCTTGCCTCAGCATGTTTTTGCCTGGATACCGAGGTAACAGCACTGAATGGAGACAGACTGGCAAAAGACACATGAGACAAAGCCCATATATTGTACCAGGAAATTGAAATTAACAAACTAACATAGCCACTTTGGCAGGCGGAATGTTATATATACTATATATATATATATATATATTATATATATATATATATATATATATATATATATATATATATATATATATATATATATATATATATATATATATATATATATATATATATATATATATATATATATATACCTTTACACCGCTAGATGGGGGAAAATATCACATGTAGCTTTAAGGAAATTGGATTTAAATGAATAGTAAAGATGTGCAACTTGTCGTAAGGGACCACAGCCAAGGGTGATCAAAACAGAAAAAGATATGTGCATTTTTATAATGAAAGACAAATATAAGCTAGTTACTTAAAAGAACATGATAATCATCCTCCTAGGTTCTTGTAATAAACAGGCTATTTAAAGCTAAATTTAATTATGGCATAGTCAATCTTCCCATCTAATTACAAAGCAGCTGCTTTAGAAGCTCAATGTGTAATTTATACAGTGTGTTACTGCAAGAAAGAATATAGCAGGTAACTGCTTCTGTAATTGCCCATAAATATAAAGTTTCAGTGACGCATATTCACATCCCCTAGAACAATTTTGTTGAGGATGGAGGCAACATGCACAGCCGTCTACCCTGATTTGAATATTTTTGGAAGCCCATGTGCGTCTGTGCAGATTTAGCAGGCTGTATTCAAACCTGTTTATGTTAACAACATGAAACGGTACTTCTCAAGCACACTAGCTAGGCCAATTACAACTGCTCTCCCTCCTTATTTTAATTTAGTCAAGAGGGAGACTGTTATCATTTAAATGACACTCTGTCGGGCACACAGATGGTATGAGTTAGTTGCAGAGGTACTCCCACAGAGCAGGTGAATAGTGAAGTTTTGGCATCGTTCTATCAGTGCCGGCTGCGTTGAGTGTACTGAGATGTAAAACTGGCTCGGTAAAGCGATGCTTCTCAACAGCGATCAGTTAATTGGCGTCAAATAAACTCGTTTATTGAAATGAGTACCCTATGTTCAGGCTGTGACACCCATTCTCCATTGGCTTTGGCTTTTACAAATGTCTCCCATTATAGTCGCCAACAGGGAACTGCAAACAAGACCACGCAAGTATGCATTACTTTGTCTGTTTGGGCGAAAGTAATGCCGGAAGACGCATTTCTCTTACATAAATAAATAGTTTCTTATGGAAAACATTGACAATATTAACATCTAGTCTCATTGGTAAGATACAGGGTTTAAGATTAACTTTTTTTTTTTTTATCAACAGCCACTGTGGCTAGTGGCTAAGTTACTTTGCCACTGATTTTGGCCATTTTTCACTGGCCATAATTTTGACATCATGAAGGAAAAACTACATATATGACCATCCAGTGAATAATAGTTTCTGTTCCTCTCAATTCTGATTTCGTTTGAACTCTTATGGTGGTCGATTTAGTCCAAGATTAACATGGCAAGCTTGAATTTATGGGTATGTTCCTCTTTGGCTAATGTACTTTCAAGATGGAGGGCCAACATGGTGACCAGCAATCGAAACCCTCATCCGTATGTATTTTCAATGGCATATTATAAACTTACGAGAATACTTTATTACTTGAAAGAAGTAAATATACATTAATCAGAACATATACTTTTAAAAGAACTACGTCTTTTTAGCTAAGAATAAACTAAAAAAGTTACACAGTGTAGCTTTAAGTCATTATAGGGCAAAGCAACTATTAAGACAATATTTATGCAGCACTGGCTGCAAGCTTCATAAACCTTCTTCAGGCTTTACCAGAACTTTGTCGCTGTAATGCTAACAGTTTACATTCAAGCTTGTGTGCTTGAGTATTTTAAAGTGTTCTTCTTTTTCACAAGGTGAGTAAGAGGCTGTTCAACAAACCTTATTACTCTGGCCTCAAGAATGGGCCCGCCTCCCATGCTGTTTTTTTTTTTTTTTTATCTGCTTGGAGCGAGTCGAGTAAGACCAGTTTCATTTTGTGCAGTTGACCCGGATGGCGGTGGGGTTTAGGGGAGTGTAAAAGATATAGGCCAGACAGAGCCGTGTGTGAAAACATCCTTCCCCTGGCCTCAAGAGGCACGCTAGAGGTTGCAGTCTTTACCGTCCCTTAGAGCACCTGCCTCCCATATAAAAGACGTTGGTTCGAATCCCGCTTGTAGTGGGTCAATTAGGACCGGTTACATTTGGTGCCGTGACCCGGATGTGAGTGAGGTTTACAGAGCTGAGTGTAGGTCGAGGAGGGCCAGTTACATCAATATATCTATAAACCCAGCATGTCTTTTAAATTAACTTTTGTAAAGGTTAATTATTGATTTTTCAATCTTTCACAATAATGAAAAGTTTTTGAATTACTTGGGACATCTTCAATGATTTTATTTTCTAAATAAATAATAATATATGTAAATCATTTTTATTAATTAGATTTAACCAGAGACAAATTGCACATTTAATTCAATCACACAGCTCTAAAAACAAATCAAACTATTATTCTGATTGCTCAAACTATGGCAGTACAGAGCAAAGCAGGACTGCATGTTGGTTTTAAGCCTATGGGGTGGCAGACTGGGAGGTTTGGCCGGCTGAACAGACCCAAATGGTGGGTTAGCTTTGCCAGAGCTGAAGGATTCAGCGCTGCACACTGAAAGAGCCAAAACATCCGTGAGCACAGTGGCTCCGCTGGGCTTTAGCCAGGGTCTTCTAAAAAGAAAAAAACATGACTCAACAGAGCGCCTGTGTAAACTTTTGTAAACTCTGAGACTCCTTTATTATTCTGGAGTAGAAGGTACAGTGTCAGGAGGAATATAATGTCTGGTCAATGATCAGACAAAGCTTTGGATCCAAACTGTTTTTAGATTTTTTTCAGGAAAGAAATAACAGCAACAACAACAACAACAATACTTGTCTTTGTAGGAGCTTTTTTGACTTGGCAGAGAAGTCATACCCATGACAAAAGATTAATTATTATGAAAATAAAATTCCCTAAAAGAATATTCTTAAATGAAAACATTCCAGAGATTTTCTCCACATAATGGACTTCTATGGCAATTAACGGCTGAAGGTCTCAATCAATGCAGTTTCAAAGGAAGGGCTTAAGAGACTGCACAATTCCAGCTGAAGAATAGGCTTTTATCCAGCCAAACCATTGTCATTTGCAATTTTTGTAAAATATTTTATTTATTTATATATTTTAACCAAAATTGCTCATTTCGTTTTTTTTTTTTTTTGATAACCGTGTGTGCGGCAAACAGCAACACCGATAGGATTTGTTAAATTGACCGTTTCAGTGTCCGTACTGGGCCAGATGACATTTCAATTCATCTGTATGCTGTGGGACAGGTGCCGTAGATGATGAGGCTGACTTCTCCTTCCCTCTCTCTCAGTCTGGGATGATGCCATACACACACTTTCTAGGTTACAATAAAGCTGCTGTTCCCTCCATTATGATACCATCACGACATGGAGTCATATTGGCCAATCTAGCAGCCAGCAGGACAGATGCCCGGAGTTTAATTTTCTGTTTTGAGATATCGGCTGCATCTGTTGCTGTTGGTTAGTTTTCCATGTGCTGTTCCCTGGTTGATGAATCATGTCTGGCTGCTTCTGAGTGTCGCTGGGGAGAGCGGTCATGGAAAACAAACAACGGAACCGCCCGTATCTGTGTGTGCACATCAAACACATGATGAGCAAAGAAAGCAGCCCGCCATGAAAACCTCTTCATCTGCTATGTCAAAGACATCACTGAAGAGATGCACAACATGGCTTAACTATCCCCAAAACAGACAACCGACAAGCACAATGCCTGAAACATAATTGCTATAGTGATAATTGGGGAGTAAATCTGTTTGTTTGTTAGATCAATCAAAGGACACGTTCAGACGTCTCTCTCTCTCTCTCTCTCTCTCTCTCTCTCTCTCTCTCTCTCTCTCTCTCAGAAAAAAACTATCTAACAGAAAAATAGTAGAAACTACAAGTATAAATAACTGAAACGTATTAGTTAATATATATCACAACATGGTTTCAATATAAAACGCCATGTACATGTACCAGATAACCCTTATTACACATATATAAAAGTGGCACAGTCAAGAAATGTCATGTTCACTCTTAAGACATTATTTTGGGCGTAAATGAAGTCCACATCTTTCCTCACTCCCATAGCTTAAAAATGAGCCGGAGTGGTAATGATCATCTCAACGCACATGACTCTGGGTACCCACCACTCCTCACCACATCACATTATGTCGGCACCACAATAATAGCATTTCTACTTCTTTAGTCCCTCAATCAATGGCCAACAAAATTACCCCACGTTAATGTCAGGGACATTTCAATGCAGCATGGTACATGAATCCTCGTTGGAAGGCTATCATTAATTCTAACACTCTCTGGCGCTGATATTTTTATTGCTCTCCTACAGAGAAAGTCATCAAAGTGGGCATCAATCAAGACATTTATTAAATTCACAAGTGAGATGCCACTAAATTCCCTCAGATCAATGTCAGCACTTGCTAGAGGGCCCGTAGACATGAAAGTGAGAAAGAGGAACTCAGTGCAGTGTCCTGAGACTGATAGCATTTAGGAATTTATATTATTAGAAAGATAATCATTTCACAAATTCTGATCCCTAATAGTCTAATGCGGTGAATTCATGGGCCGTTAACATGTTACGCCCGTGATAGAGTGCTATCAGAAACCCTGGAGTGAAAGAAAACACTGATGCCCCGACTGCGCCGACGCCTTGCTTCAGGCAAAATGATTCCTTGCTCAGTACAGCTAACTAAATAAATATTGCAAAAATGTAGAATATTTTCATGCACTGTCAGTGCTGTTTCAGCACCCGATTCACTAAATTAACTGTGCAAAATCTTTAAAAAAATGATGTGACAAATGCAGTTAAACACAATGCTGCTTCCTACAGGAAGATGCAGCTGACTACTGCAAACTGGCATAGTTTACTGAGTAGACTGTGATCCAGACACATACAACTACCCTTTGCAATGCATGATTCTCCAAACATCTCTATATGTATCTGTATATACTCACTCTTCTCCATTATACGATGAACTAATGAATAACACAGCCCCACTTTATATTAGGTGGCCTTAAGTACTATGTACTTACATTAAAAAAATAAGTACAATGTACTTACTGTGTTCAAATTGTATTGCCAAACACCTGTGCTGATACTGAGGTGGGATACGGGTAGAGTTAAGGACAGGTGAGGTGGTGTGAGTCAGTTTAGGGTAGAGTTAGGGACAGGTGTGGTGGTGTGGGTCAGTTTAGGGTAGAGTTAGGGACAGGTGTGGTGGTGTGGGTCAGTTTAAGGGTAGAGTTAGGGACAGGTGTGGTGGTGTGGGTCAGTTTAAGGGTAGAGTTAGGGTCAGGTGAGGTGGTGTGGGTCAGTTTAAGGGTAGAGTTAGGGACAGGTGTGGTGGTGTGGGTCAGTTTAAGGGTAGAGTTAGGGTCAGGTGAGGTGGTGTGGGTCAGTTTAAGGGTAGAGTTAGGGACAGGTGTGGTGGTGTGGGTCAGTTTAAGGGTAGAGTTAGGGTCAGGTGAGGTGGTGTGGGTCAGTTTAAGGGTAGAGTTAGGGTCAGGTGAGGTGGTGTGGGTCAGTTTAAGGGTAGAGTTAGGGACAGGTGAGGTGGTGTGGGTCAGTTTAAGGGTAGAGTTAGGGACAGGTGAGGTGGTGTGGGTCAGTTTAAGGGTAGAGTTAGGGACAGGTGTGGTGGTGTGGGTCAGTTTAAGGGTAGAGTTAGGGACAGGTGTGGTGGTGTGGGTCAGTTTAAGGGTAGAGTTAGGTGTAAGGTAACTGCCAACTGTGTAATTAAAAATGTAACTACATAAATTAGACAGATGTAATTACGTTTTTATTTTATTTTATTGTAAGTACAATGTAAAAACGTATGCACACAATAAGTGCATTGTATCAAATAATTAATTAAATGCTAATTAATATTAATTAATGTTAGTAGTAGTTAAGACCACTTAATATAAAGTGGGTCCAATAACACTTTGCACTGAAATAAATATGCAATTCAGCCTTTCTATGAAAAAAATAATAATAATAAAAAAAGTACATTTAATTGAATGTGTTACTTGCATTTTTACTTGAAAATTTCTCTGTACAAAAAAATATTTTTTTTGTTTCCTTTTCTCAGTGCACTTGCATTATTGTACTATGGAGCCTGGGAAGTCACCTGAAGCAGTTTAGCAATTCGTCCCCTCAGATTATAAACCATACTTACAGTTTCTTAAAATGTTCCCTCGGTTTAATAAATCGATTGGATGTTTACCAAGGGAATCTTCTAACAGTATTTACTGAGAGTTAACATTGGGAAAATATGTATTTATTGCATAAGGGGGGAAATCTCACATAAAAATAACTAAATCAAATGGCTAAATAAAATAGTGTGTTCTGCCTGGTGGGGTTTTTACAGCTCCACAGTCCCTCTCCTTCACTCCATCCCTCATCCGCCAGCTATCTTTTGTTTTCTCAAGCTGAATTCAGGATGAATATTACTCCTGCAGATATTGTACAACAACACCCAATGCCACAGACCTCACAGGAATAAAGGAACAAAGAAATCTATCCGATAAAGGGCTTAGTTTCAAGAAAAACACAAAAGCTCCATGGACAACCGCATAACTAGAAATAGTATCACACTGAATATTAAAGCTGTATCGGTTCTAAAAAATAACATAAAAATAAAAACTTTTCCAATGCCTGAAACGATAAATCCTATATTAAATAACGTACACTACATCTTAAACTTTTGTTATTGGTCCTGACCAGTGCTTGAGTTGTGCTGAATTCCCCTGCCAGATTATTACTCCCCTAGTATTGGTAGATTTAGGATTAGTTGTGGAGGAGGGGTTAGGATTAAGGGTGGGGTTGAAATTAGGCAATCCGCTAGTGACTTCAGTGTGTAACGCTCAGCTTCTAGGAAGATTAACACATAAAATAAAACATTATTTGTATTAATAAGATCCAAATAACAGGCCGACATGCAAGATGGTGTGCACAGGACACAAACAACACCGGACTGTGCTGATCCTGGCCAGCTGGTACGGTTGTGGCTTCGTTTTCCACTGTAGGGCTTATAACAGGCACTCTTTGAAATGTAATCAAAAAAGCGTCAGTTGTTTCCTTGGTAACACAGCAGTTTACTGATGATATGAGATATAAATAATCATTATGATCAGATATTTATTTTAATTGTATCATTAATTTGTGTGTACGTCGCTCAGATAGAGAGCTTAGCCATCTACAGAGAAACTGGTAGCCAGAAAACAGTCAAGTGACCAATCCTGAGTGGCAATGTCACTTAATGGATTCTACCATTAGACAACCGTGCTGAGAATTCAGGGCTGGGAGTGGTTTGTAATCGTGCCGTGTCGTACCAGGTTGAAGTGGAAACACAAATGGATCCGTTCCTTACCATTCTAAGAACCGTTCGGCGCGGAGGTGGAAAAGCGGCTGACTTTTTTTTTTTTTATGGAACCGTCAATGCCAGTAAAGGAACTTTATTGTTAAGAATATACTTTTCTATATATATATATATATATATATATATATATATATATATATATATATATATATATATATATATATATATATATATATATATATATATATATATATATATATATATGTTATATAATATATTGAATATAATATATGTTACTTTTTCATCAGGCCATGTAAAAGTTGGAATGAAGAGATTCTGGCTCTTCTTAAATGAATGACTAAACAGGTGTTTTCCCCATTTGTAAAATGTGTTCTGCTAATCATGCCAGATATTACGAAAAACCTGGCTTACAGATAACCCAAGAGATGCAGGGAATTAATCGTTTTAGTACTGTATAAGAACATTTTAAGGTCAGATTTGTATCAAATAAAATGTGACTTAACATGGCACTTTGTAATTTGTGAAGTGATTTTTATGCTATTACTTTATTGCAGTTATGCTATCAATCAGCTTTGCATGTGTGGACGATACCACAGGCAAACAAACCTCATGAGGGAGCCTCACACTTCTTCCGACACTTGTTTAAACCAAAACTACGCCCTTGCAACAGAGGGATCTTTTGTCTTTTTCTTTTTTCCACTTTAAGCACTGGTTCTGACCTTTATAATTAAGATTCTGGCAGCTATATGTGCTAATGCCTATCCATGAAAAGACAGTAACATGCATGTACAAGAGTGTAGGTGGAAATAACACAGTGTCATGCCAAGGCAACTTGAATTGCTGAAGTCAAAACAGTCAATATTTCTGGCATGCACACTCTGCCACGCTATCATGACATTCGTCCTGTGTAAATCGGTAAGTTATGCCATTGCTCTTCCGAGCAGAAGCTGGTCATCTCTGCAGGTGTGAAAAACAAAACGGCCAAAGTGTCTTCATTCTATAAAGTGTCTTCTCAGATCTGATGGGTAATCAAACAGGCTTGTCTGATTCCAGCGTCTCGCATTAAAAAAAAAGAAGAACGTAGAAACAACTCGATTTTACCCACCTACAACTGTATCATCCATCTGTTCCATTCCTGAGTACATCTCGATTCACCGCTGTGCAATTCCCTTTACTATTGATTTTACTGCTCTTATTTTTCACCTAGTTTTAAAACCCACACAGGAAAGCATGTTCTAACAAATCGTCTCGCTATTGGCCCTCCGCAAGGCCGAGGCTACATCTTACAGAAATAAATAACCTGTATTCCACCTCTTTCTCATCTGTTTGGAGAGGACAGGAAACATTATTCTTGGATATTGGATCAGTGTGTCAGATAGACGCATCCCTGCTTTGATTTGAATGCCTGATGTGGAACACCGATCCTCGTTTTGGCTTAGACATAGCGAACCGATGCCAGCCACGATAGTGGATTTCAGCTTTGAGACGGCTCTAAAAAATATTTGCAACTGAATGCCAGAGCATTTCTGTAACACATTAATGTGCCAGTCAGAAGATAAATGTGAATTACAATTAGTTCTATTTGATCATCATCACAGGTGTATTATTATAGAAGACCTACAGCACTGAATGATTTGCCTTTTTTTCTCACGCTCGCTCTGTTGGGTTTGGTGTCTTACTTGTATTGTGTGACTGGTGGATTAGCTTTGGCTGAGCAATGAAACTTCACCAGGTTTCCCTCGAGGACTGGTTGAGGCTCCACGGAGAGATTCACCAACGGCAAGTCTGCAGGAAGACAAAAGCAATACAAGAAACTAATAAGAAAACGTTACCTTTTCAGCAAAAATTCAACAGTAGGTGAATATTTGTTCCATCTATTATCTGGTCAGGTAAGAGCGTTGGAAATAATTATGAGAGTATTAACTGTGCATCATCAAAAGATGTGAAAATCTGGAAACAAAGCACTAACTAAAGCGCTCTGTGTCGACTAATGAGAGGTATACCTTCTAATCTTTGCAAATGAAGACTAATGGGAACAGCAGTTTAATCACAAATCATTCCATTGCAATAAAAAAAAGAACAAAGAACAAAGAACATAGCGTAATGACATTTAAACCGGGATACTAATAACACAAACACAGATTATGCGACCAATACCATGATATATTTTTTTTTCATTTTAATTAAAACCTTGCCTACTTAAATGTTCTCTTACCATAGCATGTAATATTCATGTGAAAAAGACAAATAATACAATTTACAGACAAAATTGATCACATCAGTCCTTAAAATAATTCTACAAAACCAGAGTAATTCAAACTCAGAAGCCGTTATAGATTTCCGTGACTAATATAACTCTTCAGCTATAAATTGTATTCTAAGCAAGTTAAAATATGCTCATTCTCATGTCTTTTAATAATAATATTACTAATATTAATTTGTTACATTAAGCGCTTTTCTGGGTCCTCAAAGCGCTTTATATAGAAGGAGGGAATCTCCTCAACCTCATCAATGTGCAGCACCACCTGAATGATGCGGCAGAACGCCCTTAACACAGCAGCTGATTGGTGGAGAGGAGACCTGTAGAAGCCAATCAGGAGAGGGGGATGATTAGGAGGCCATGATGGACTGAGGCCAATGGGCAAATTTGGCCAGGATGCCGGGGTTAAACCCCTACTCTTTTTCCAAAGGACAAGCTGGGATTTTGAATGACCACAGAGAGTCAGGACCTCAGTTTAACATCTCATTTGAAGGAAGGAAGTTCTGGGATGTTAGGACCCACACAGAGCACAGAGTGAGCGCCCCCTGCTGGTCTTACTAACATTTCTTCCAGCAGAAACCAAGTTTTCCAGGTTAGTCACCCATCCAGGTACATCAGCTCTGTTTAGCTTCGGTGGGAAGCCCAATGTCTTGAGCTACAGGGTGATGTGGCTGCTGGTTTTATTCATATTTGAAACACAAATGAAGATATGTTTAATTAATTATTTCTATCCCTCAATAAAGTCCATGCAACCACATTTTTTAGCTTCCAAAAAATTGTAAAACTAATGCATGTGAATTAAGCGGTTTAGTCCGCTCAAACTTTCTGAAGAGACTTGATCACTTTATATGATAAACAGATGGAATTTAGACTTTATTCACGTATAAACATTGATCAGCTAACATAAACAGAAGCTCAACCTCACTTGTTTGAGACACTAGAACAAACCTCAGTCTTGCTGAAGCTCAAACGTGCTGCATAACACAAGATTGAACCTCATTGGTTCTTGCTGAAGCCCAAACGTGATGCTTAAGACGAGAACAAACCTCATTAGTTCTTGATGAAGCTCAAACTTGCTGCGTAACACAAGAATGAACCTCACTGGTTCTTGCTTAAGATCAAACGTGCTGCATAACACGAGAATGAACCTCATTGGTTCTTGCTGAAGAACCAGGGGAAAATGGATAATTACCAGGAGAATGAACCTCACTTGTTCTTGCTGAAGAACCAGGGGAAAATGGAGAATTACCAGGAGAATGAACCTCATTGGTTCTTGCTGAAGAACCAGGGGAAAATGGAGAATTACCAGGAGAATGAACCTCATTGGTTCTTGCTTAAGATCAAACGTGCTGCGTAACACAAGAATGAACCTCACTTGTTCTTGCTGAAGGTCCAGGGGAAAAAGGAGAATTACCAGGAGAAGTTACCTCATTGGTTCACATGCTTGAGCTTCTAGTTACCACAAATGATGTGTGCTGTGCGTTGATGAATTGTTAGTGAATAAAAGTAAACTAAGCTGGATGAACTAACCCAATCTTTGTTTAGCATCTTTCTAAATATTACTATTAGATGCAGTAGATGTCGCTCATACGCATGTGATGCACGGAAAAGTACACCGATATACAACAAAAACAGCTTTAAAGCTCTCCAGAGATGCTAAAAAAAGGAAAAGAGACCTAATTGTTGTGCTTTTACCAAGAATGGACAGTGGCAAGCACAGAAGCTAAGCAGCACACATCAGCGATTCAGCATCCACAGAGAGCACAAGAGGGAGAGATAAAGATAGATGAGTAGAGAGAGAAAGAGAATCTGCTGCCAGTCATGCGTTTGAGAGCCAGCTATTCTACATACGTGTTTTCTGTGTCCTATTATACTCAAGTAACACTAATTTAGTCTGTGCTGGCACGGCTGTATTCCAACAACACAGATCAGCGAACCAAAAGAAAACAGGGCTGACTCAGATGGAGTGTCATCGGGGCACTGCTGCAGTGTGAAGTGTGTGTGTCTCCTCTGAGGTACAGTATGTGGCCCACAGGAGCACAGCTGGGCAGAGTGGCATCCCGGCATTTGGTGCAGGTGCTGCCCTTTTTCCCCATCTGCCTTTTTCGACCACACACACCTGTGCCAGGTTGTTCACAGGCTGCACAACACCAACCGTCATTCCTGAGCCCTCGGGACACACCAGCGCGCTCATGGACAAACTGATTAGTGCTGTGTGCTGCCCGGTTACCAGCAGGATACGTGTAAAGCGTTTACTCAGGCTAATTGGGCATGCAGGTAGGTGGATATCAGAGGTAGGGGTGCTCAGGCTTGTCTACGGGTTGATAAATATTATAAAACAGAAAGTTATGCCTCTAAATATTGACCGCAGATTGCTTATTCATACACCAAGTTGAGATAAACAGCACAGACCATATTAGCCCAAATGTAGGCTGAATAATATTAACCCTAAAACAAGTCTACTGTATTATATGTGATAGGCAAACTTCTATGGCCTCACAATCTACACTGATATAAAATATTATGTGGGTAAGTAAACACTACAGAAACCAACTAAATAAGTTCTATATTATACTCAAAAAAGTGTAGAAATCAAAGCACAAATATCAACGTTATGAAATTAAGTTAAACATACTCACATTTTCTGATACTGGCGATACAGGCATAACTTCTGTCATGTGATTAATATTTTCTACGGTTTTAGCAAATAAAAGGCATTCAGGTCATGGTACACAAGTTCTGGACTGAAGTAAGAGGAATGCTTATTTTTCCATCTCTCATTTATCACTGTATTACATTGCATTATACGTTTTATTATATGTTTTACCAATTAAAACGGCAGAGCTTTGATAAAAAAATATCATCCTAGAGTGACAACTGATTATATAAAATACCAAATGTCACACTCGATATATGGGATGAAAATGTTTTTTAGTATGTTTTACTAATGTTTAAAAAAAAAAAAATATAGGATACATATAGGATATATAGGATATATATCTTCATAAGTTTGACTGTTTTCGGAAAGAATTAGTACAGCGTATCTGTCTTTTATAAATATGATAAAACTAAAGACTCTTCAGAGATATGAAAGATGAACTCTATGTACTCTATAGGTACTCAATAATTAAAATGAGATCGACAGAAACTGTGTGTGCTATGCCCCCTTTAACGTTAATTTTTGCGCCTTAGCTGTTTTGAAGCATATCATGATTGCGTTTGATGTCTGCTCAAGTCTTTTGAGAGCAACCCTTGAGGGAGACGAAAGCCATCAAAAGTGTCTTCTACTTATGACAAAACTGAAGTGACACAAACAATAATGAAATAAGCGTTTTTAGATGGACGTTTAGCCATGGAGGAATGACTAGCTCCTCTCAAAGGCCCAGACTCAAGAGGCACATTGGCAGAAGCTCACGGAGACCCTCGTGACCCGCAAATCTATCGACAGACAGTGTCTTAATAAAGTAGTCTGTTTGTCACTTTGATGTATAAATGCATGAGTCTCTCTGGTCTAAGACACACGGGAGAGGCTATCAATATGCAGCTCTGCTAATTCCTCAGCTTCATCAACAGTGAGAGCACGAAGGCAACAATGACAGGCCCCGAAACAATGCAATTGGAGGAGAGTAGTGATCTAAAAAAAAAAAAAAATTATATAAAATAAAAATGGTTGGGGGGAGAGGGGGACAGTGGTGAGATGACAGCTTTTGATCGGAAGTTCAAAGCAAGGAGCAGATGGTGGTTTTGAACAATCGGCCAACTTCCCCAGAGTTGTGAGGAAGGTGCCAAGGAAAATGGCTTCTCTGTCTTTCTTAAAGCTTGATTTCCATTCTCCCTGAGTCGCTGAGGCCAGCTGTTCTCAGTGAGACCGAAAGGGCCGATGGCCTCGTATCAGCAGGAGGAGGGCGATTTAATCTCTTTATAACTCAACTGAATCTGTGCCACAGTGTGGGTTTCACTGACACTCACATCAACTTTTTTACTCTCTGCAAACACAGTTCATGTGTCTATTTTGGAGACCAAGGCTAGTACTTTCAAAGGCTCTTTGCGATGAGTCACTACTGTATAAAGTAATCCATGCATTTTACTACCAAAAGCAGCAGTGCACTGCAGCTTAGCTTATACTTCTCACTTAAGACTACACGGATGTAGTGCTCTTGAACGAGATGTTTAGTTTTGTGCAATTAATTTAAACATTGTGCAGTTTTTGCCCTATGGAATTGTCTGTCAAGCTTTTTACATGAATAATGTATTGCTAAATCATATATCCCTGCAAAAAAAAAAAAAAAAAAAAAAAAAGTTATAATTCCTTTTGCTAATGCAATTACTTCCCATCTGTGCATCTAATTCTGTTCAAGTCATGAATTTAAAGTCACAATATCAAGATGAAGTGTTAAATTAACTAAAGTAAATGCTGTAAAGAGGTTACCCCCCCCATCCAGAAAATACTATAAATGCACCAAAAAAGAACAAAAAAGCAGTCCTATCTTTTTACAGAATATGAAATGAAGAAATACATGGATTTGCAGGAGCAGCGGGTTGCTGTTGAGTGATGTGACCCTCTAAGGCCAATGCCTTATGAAGTTTGGGTTTTTCTTCAGCTTTAGGCTCTTGTATAAATTAGATTTTTTTTTTGTAAATTTCACATTTAGATGCTAATTCGCTTAACCTCAGGTCAAATTATCATAGTAGGGCTTATGTTTAGCACAATTTCTGAAGTAAATCTAATTCCTGCATTTAAATGATTACTGGAAAATAAAGGCAGGGAAATGCATTTAACTTGACAAGTTTAACTGGTAAAGTAAAGCAGTGGATAATGTTGGGAATCGTCTCATTTAGGCCTCATTTTGACTGAAAGCGAGCGGCTGTCTCAGAGGCCTTCGCTGATCAGAATGAGAATTATCTGAGCGGAGGAAAAATCCAGAAAGCTTTTAATTACTTTTGTTGCTGATGACATTATCACATTGAACCAAGTGGTCAATTAGAGGACTCTGAATGAGGGCTGACAATAGCTTGAGTGGGCATATTAGAGGATGGACGTGATGAAACGCACACACATCCTTCATGGGATGGATTTTTTTGCTTCATTTTTGTCCAGTGGAGTTGTCAGTCTTAAGGCTGTGAAATGCCAAGCTGATATCAGAAAACTAGGGGGTAGGGGGATGAAAAAGCCGACGTTGTATCCTCTCGTTGGCTGCTATCTGCTCTGAGCGAGATTCAAGCGGGGGTCTCTGGCATGAGAGGCAGGCATGTTAACAAGGATGCAAAAAACCTCAGCTAGCATCAGTCTTTAGCGTTCCTCTTAAGATCAGGGGAGTGAGGTTGCACTCACCCCCATAAACCTCACTCTCACTGCACCCAATGTATACTGCACCCACTCCACGAGGGATTAGAACGGATGTTTTTGGCGTGGGAGGCGAGCATGCTAACAAAAACGCAAAAAAATACCATCAGTCGCTAGCACCTCTTAAGATCAGGGGAGTGAGGTTTACACACAGTTCTTACTAGATTACAGGCACCTCATGTTGTTATTAATATATTTGTGCATCAAGTAAGATGACACAAAATGTAACTTTTCCATTTATGTATGTGGACAGACTAAACTGAACAGCCAATCAGGGGCTGTGCATGTCCCGCACAACAACGTAACTTTCTGCTTAATTACCATAGTATGATGCATTGTTGAAGTAATCAACTAGCTAGTCATGATTGTTTCCAAAAACTGTAATGTCGCAAATAATGTCACACAGGTGGTGAATAAATAACGGACATGGCAACTGAGAACACATTCTCATGTATATGATAAGTTATACGCTTTATTTCCAGATTCAGTCATAGACTTGTTCTTATGTACTAGAGCACGTACACACGTGCACTCTTCAAAAATTGTGCTTTAATCCTCTTGACTAGTAAAATATTTAAATGACACTTATTGTACTGTAAAAATACTTTTTGTACTGAATGTCACCTCTCTTATTTTGTTAAAGATATGGATTTATTAAGTTCACATGTCACACAGTCGAGAGCTGTCTCTCCGAACATAAATCGGTTTGCGATGCTGTTTGTGAGTGTTAACTGGAACTTGTGACCATATGTAACCCCTCCTGATCGAACCGCCTGCTCCAAACGGGACTTGAACCCGGTTCCGGCGGCATGAGAGTCAGACGCTCAAACAAGGAGGCTAAAGGCTGCAAACTCTGGTATCATTCGCTAGCGGCTAGAGCATCTCTTGAGTTCAGAGGAGTGAGGTTTACTCACACAGCGACTACTAGCTTGCTTTCATTACACACACTTTTGGGAAACACTCCAGAGTGATCTCTCTCACTAACGGCAAGAGCCCGACTAGAGCCAGCGTGTGGAACACACCACAAAAACTAACCCGACAGACGCTCATCGATGGCCCAACGTTGGCTGACGGTCGACCATCAGCTTGGTGTGTCACGGCTCTTAATGTCTTTGTAAGTGTCTTTGATTTGGCTAAAGCAATATATCAAAGTCTTTGTCCAATATTCTCCTTCCTTTAAGATTCTCATCTTAACCTTTTTTCACTGCCTTAAACAGGCAGACGGGAAAAATATCTGTCAATCACCTGGGGTCACCCATCGATTCTCTGTCTCTCTGCCTCTGTAGGTTACATGGCAACATGTTCACTGCGCTGCACTCACAACATCGATCCTGCTACACACACACATAGACAAAAAAAGTAACATAAAGCGTATTGATTTTTCTTTTTCTTTTTCATTCTCATTACTCTTGCTAAAGCCGAGTCTGGGCACTGCACTGCTGTCCTTGCCCACATGTATTTATTGCGATTTACAGGGAGTATGACAAATATGTTTTTATTTATGAGTAGAAGGGATCTGATGAATTCCTTTGACTAAAATCATTTGATTTAGCTCACCAAAAATATTCATTAAATGAATGGTGGTGAGTGGCACAGAGTGACTTTTGTGTGTCTTTTTGAACATTAAGTGGTTATTTCAATCCTTGTGTCCAAATATGCTATAAAGTATGTGAAACAAACAGTAGTGAAAATCTTATCCATAAACCAGCGGGCAAACAGTACACAGATGACCTACTACTTCAGGCAAGATTCTGAAAAGCACATCCATAGACACTTTCCTATCCCATGAGGCCAGGAGAGAGGAGTTATGAATGGCAGTGAAGTGACTCAAATGACGCTGATGGTTACATGACAACATGATGACGAACCTGGGAACATTCAGATTTCCCTTATACTACCCTTTGTGAAAAAAAACAAAAAAAAAACAGCTTAACACACTTATTGTGAAAATAATACAATTTAAAGGAACTGTATGTAAGAAATGTATTTCAATTATTCATACAATGGCCCTGATATGTCACTAGACATTAAGCAATCATGTTCATTTTAAATACTTATAACAGTAGTCCGGCTGGGATATTGTCATTTAAAATTTGTTGTTGCAGCCCTCAACTGATGTTGACATGTTGTGTTTTGTCCTGAGGCTCCGCCCTCCACCTATCGAGGTGCTGTACAGTCATTTGAAAGTGACTGCAGTACCAGTTTTGGCCACAATCTTACAAACACTTCCTTTAAAATAATATTCTTAACTGATTGCAATGGTATTATATAATCAAATACTTTATGTGCTTTAAAATATCCATAACACAAAAAAGCGTAATTTTAAGCACAACAAAAGATCATTAAAACATAAGGTTTTACAATAAATGTAATTGGAATTAAAATTTGACATTATTTTTAATTCTTTGCATTGAATTAATGTTATATATTACCTGCAAGTTGTGTGCACAACTGAGTGCACTTGTTTTTAACAGGCTTTTTACTTCTTTTAGGCAAAAATACTGTTTTTGTGCGGACAAAGTTACTTTGCCCTTAAATATACTCATAATTGAACAGCTGAGGGATTGCTTGTGAGATCACACTTGCATGCATTTATGCATTGGCTTTATTTATTCATATTAAACGGCGAAGTTAGCGGTTGCTGTTGTGCGCGAGGTGCTCAATTCTACCCTGATTCACCTGTGCTGTGCATCAGCAGACAGCTGTCCTTCATCAATATTAACTGATTTGCATGGCTACACAGCCCCCCCTGTGGCCTGGAGGATGCCCCTGTGGAAACACTCGTACCGTTCTGCATCGGGTTTGCATCCTCAGCTACGTCCCACCTGCTGACGCCATCATAACTTATTCATTAAACACCTGCTAGTGTTTGATCCTCAGAAGGGGAGCTTGCCGTCATTGCTTACTATTCACCGTCTTCATTTGTTCCCTTCTTCTGACTTAATGTCTCATACTTTGCAGAGCTCCAGCTCAGGAGGGTGATGTAAATGTATCCCACTCAGACGGGTATTCATTTAGTCATTCAAAAGCGGACTGGGCCTCTGACTGCATGTAATTCTGAAAACCTCATTATCCTCTTTGCATGACTCACGCTCCACATTCACCTGCCTCTCTCCCAGGGATGTTCCTTTCAACCGCGTAGAATTTTGCAACAAGACGGCTCGCCTCTGTGATGCATTTGAAATGTTTCCATCTTTCCATGGAGAGGTGGTGTAATGAAATTAGAGAGTGCAGAGACTTGGCAAATTTCTCAGCACTGTGGCTGAGTTCAATTACAGTAGGTCTGATTTCTCGCGTGGTTTAATTAAAACACAGACGGTGGAATGGGGAGCAGATCTGGAGAGACAGGTCGGATAAATGGGAGAGGTTTCTCATTGGTGAAAGGAGCCTCTTGTTGGCAACCGCGTTGGCCAACCAGCGTTCCCCATACATCTATATCCGCTGCTTTGCACGAACACCAAGCATAGGTCTAAGCTGGTGCAACACTGGCAAATGTTAATCATCTTTAATGCCTGCTTTGCTCCACAGCGCCTCACTCTGCACCCAGCTCCCTTTTGTGCTACAAAGTACTTCTTATGTCATGCATAAAGTTGCACAATGGAGCTGTCACCAGTAATGAGTCTCTAAATAGCATGTTCTGCTTTATTAGTCATAGTTATCATTATTGATGAGGGTTCGAGCAATGCAAGTAGAACAGCATTGTTCTGTGAAACTTACAGAAATTTAATCGACCAGCCAGACGGAATTAAAATGAGCGGGTGAGATGTGAGCAATTTAAAGTCAAAGTGATTTTCTTTTTTTAGAAAGAAACAGGATATTCAAAAAATTGCATGATTTTATCCATTATCCATTTAATACATTGGTTAGAGATTATATTTTCCAAGTGCTTTCAAATTTTAAATTGTGGTAAATTGGGAACCTTTGGGTCATCTTAATATCACTCTCAATCCTCGCATTAAATTTAAAAATATAAGTGCCCCATTGTATCACAATGGATTTGGAGGTTATAATTGAGTGGAAAGCAAGCATTACCCAAAGAGAACAAACACTGACTTGTTGCAAGTAAGTTAAAAAGAATCTGGCATCACTTACGTTGAATGTCAATAGTGACACTGGTCTCTTTTCCATTGGGCACGGCCTTGTTGGACGTCCGACAGATGATCTTCTGCCCGGATTCGATGTTGGAAGCTGAAATGTAGAGGGTGCTTACGGTGCTTTCCCTTCGCCCATCTCGAAGAAGAGTCTACAGGAAGAGAATGACGTAGTTAAATTGGATGATAATGGTCCAAAAGGTGACCCACGCTGTAAGATAGAAATGGCTCATTGTAAGGTAATAAAAACATAGCGGTACATTAAAGGTGCAGTGTGTAGTATTTATGAGGATAGTAAGGAAGGGATAATCTGAAGGGGTTTATTCTGCGATAACAACCGGCTGGGTGTACATTATCCCGCTTATTACACGGCTACTAGTCTCAAATAAGTAATTATTAGACACAAAATATTGTCTCGAGATTAAATATTTTATTAGCTCTTACGCAAAGCTTCCGCAAAGGAAAACAGTTCCAAACTGCTTTAAGCCTTTATCTATTGCTGAAGATTTGCCATATGCCCTTGTTAAATGTTGAAGATGAATGCTGAAAGGGTTAGTTCAGCCAAAAATGAAACCAAGCCTATGATTTATTCACCCTCAAGTTATCATAGGTGTATATGACATTCTTCTGTCAGACAAATACAATCGGAGTTATATTTAAAAAGTCCAGGCTATCGTTAATCCCAGCAGTAGTTGTAGTTGTGTTTGAAGTCCATTAAATGCAGCTGTCCGTCAAATAACGTGCTCCACACGGCTCTGATGGGTTAATAGAGCCTTCTGATTCGAATCGATGCGTTTGTGTACGAAAAATATCTATATTAAAAACGTTATAAAGGAAACCTGCCCTGAAGTCTTCCATTGTAACCCACGGCTGCTTAAGCCACAAGATGGCGCCAGCGTTAAGCACAGAAGTAGAACCGGTCAAGATAACTCGTAGTACCCGTATGAGCGGGTGTTATCTGAAAATAACATACCGCTGGAATGTGCGATTGACCAATCAGAATCAAGTATTTTACAGAGCCGTGTAATAATATACATTACATAACTATTTTTTCAGTAGTGTATAAAAACCGTACATAATGAAATCTTATGTTTGTTTTCCATACTCTGCGGGTTCCCTTACAGTGAAGTCACCAATTCGCGCCGCCATGTTTCTACAGTATCCCTAAACAGATAAAGTGATCTCCAGAGCGCTACCTACTCTCTGTTTTTTCTGATGATGACATGTTTTGTCCTGTGTCAGCCACCGTAGCTTCTTTATTTGCTTTGAAAGGGAGGGTGAGCGGTGGTTATTGCAATTTGCAACCTCACTGCTAGATGCCGCTAAAATGTACACACTACATCTTACAGTAAGATCTTTATGTACCAATAAAGACCATATATGACCATACATATATATGTTCATTTTAAAAACATAAAATAATTATAATAAATTATTTAATAATATGGATGTTATTGTTTGCAACTTTTGGATGTTTTGACAGCACAAAACATCATTCAAAATCAATCCCAAGGCTGGGATTCATAAAAGCATGTTTCCCTGCATCTGCCCACAGGAAACGGAGACACACAGCCTGGACTGTGCTCATGGTGTCTCTGCACGAGGACTGATTGTTTTGGGGAGAAAATAGCATGTTTGTGGGCTTCTTTGTGCAGTTTGAGAGTGAAGCTTTGGTGCGTGGCATGTTGTACAACACAGAATAAATCAATCTTCTTTTCCAGTGGTCATAGTCTGTGCTAGGCCTTGCCTGCCCAGCGTAGAGCTCCATCTGGAAGTGCTCGACAGAATCCTCACTCTCTGTCATACAGCAATGACTCACAGAGAGGCCGAGAGAAGAGAGATGCTAACCAGCGTGGCCAACACAACAGTCACCCTCCAGAATAAATTGGCAGTCGCAGCAGGCATTCTTCCAGGCCTGTGTTGCAGAATGACGGGAGAGAGGCACCATGAAACTCATACTATCCCTCACTTTTTCATTGTTTTTAATTCTCTTTGTCATCGACATCAAAACTGTTGGTTTCAAGGTCAGGTTTAATACAATAATAATAAAAAAATCAATCAATCAATCAATCAATCAATCAATCAATCAATCAATCAATCAGTCTGTCCGTCCGTCTGTCTGTCTGTCTATCTATCTATCTATCTATCCTGTTTTTCTGTCTGTCTGTGAAAAGGTAATGATGGTGTAAATTTCAGGGAGTCCTATTTATGTGGATAAGATATATGTGGAAGGAATAATTGTGATGGACATTATTTCAAGACCTTTGTCAAGTTTTAAACTATTTTACAATATTAATTTTAAAAGATAATTTTAGAGATATATTACACATTATATATTCTCATATATATATATATATATATATATATATATATATATATATATATATATATATATATATATATATATATATATATATATATATATATATATATATATATATATATATATTTATTTATTTATTTATTTATTTTTTGCTTGGTCGGTGTCTTTTTTTTTTGTATGCTAAAAATAATTTGACAAAGTGATATGAACATAATGCGGTCAAGACCTGCCTGGCTTTAGACGTGTGTTTCGCATCTACATTATTACACATCTTAGAATGTTCCTCGGCCAGTCAGATTCAAGCAGTCCACTGTGTATATCTATATATCTGTATGGAATGCACATCTTATTTTTCTCACCACATTGTTTCATGAAAGTGCATTTGCCAGCATGTGAAAGTGTTCCGACAAAATGTCCCATCAGCCAAACCCACACAGAAGCTCGTGGCCTTTTAATGCCAGCAGCACTGACTCGCGTGGGTGGCCAGTCAAGACCCCATCTGTATCTCTATAAAACCATTTATTAATGTCATCAGTTCTCCCAAGGAATCTAAAAGAATAATGTACTTTTGAGCCATAATAGTCACTCGCTAATAATTAGTCATGTCATTGCACAGGCCAGTGATAGGGAGCTTGCTAATAGTAGTAATTACCAACTCATTTTTTTCTTCTTTTTGCTACTGATTTGAAATATAGTAATGAAACCTCACAATCGCCTTCCCACCAACAGAGATAAAAAGAAATGGAAAGCGAAAGTGCAAAGAGGAGAAAAGAGAGGCATACATTTAACACACAAAAACTGTGTTATAACATGTGTCACACATGCTTTGATGAAGAATCATTTCCAGCATATGCACACATTTCACACCTTTCTCAAAACTGAAAAAGCCTTTTTGGGTAGTCTAATTATTTTTAGTCAAATTAAAATATTGCTTTGTGTACTGTCTAAGAATAATAATAATAATAAAAAAAAAAAAAAAAAAAAAAAAATATAAATATATATATATATATATATATATATATATATATATATATATATATATATATATATATATATATATATATATATATATATATATATATATATATATATATATATATATATATACATATATATATATATATATATATATATATATATATATATATATATATATAATTTAATTCGAATTATATATATTTTTTTTCTTTCTCCCTCCTCCACAACTTCTCAAAACCTTTCCTTTCCTCCTCGTCCATCTCTCAAATTTAATTTTACCCCCAAGAATTCATCCCTGCTTAGATTTATGTATAATTAGTGAAGGCTTTTAAATAGTAATGCCCACCATGAGAGACTATTTCAATATTTCAGATAGAGTTCTAATTAACTTTAGTATCAAACTGAAAGTGGCAAAATGTTTCATGCTGCTGAAACTGGTGGCACGCAGCGCAGCTCCTCAGACACGCAAGCCTGATTGTCGCCTTCACGCCTCTTCTGTTAATGCTTGAAACATCATTCTGCCTCCACCCCTTCATTTCTCTTCCCTCCCCGACTCACCCTCCTCTTAATTAACCTTCTTGCAGTTTTGCTACTGAAATTAAAAGTGGGAGAGGAGAGAAGTAAAAAGGCATCTAATTAATTGCACCGTAAAATGGTGGAAATTAATCAGAACTGGAGGTGCAAGATTAAATTAGTTAATCAAAGAATGGCTTTTAACCCCAGGAACAGAGACAGAGCTGTACACTCTTTTTGAGGGAGATGGGAAAACAAAGCCTCAGAACACTTATCTCTCTTAAAGTGAAATTAATATGTGGTAATATGCGGTGCAATGTGTGGCCGTGCTGGTCTTCAATTATTGCGGCTGATTCGAAACACCTTCCAGCGACGGTTTTCGTTTGAAAACGTGTTAAGGGACTTTGCGATGGCATGCTAATGTTGCCTAAATTATAGTATTAGTGAGGCCTTGAGGTCTAATCAGCAAATCGCTTGTTTGTTTTTTTTCCAGACGTCAACCTTAATTTCACACCATTTTTGTCTGCACACTTCAAAAGAATGTTTACTGACATTTGCTAACCTTTAAGCAGAGTAAACGGCTAGATGAGGCCAATGCAGACGCTTTATTTCCAGATTTTGACATTTGACAAGGGACAGGCCCATTTGACATGCACATACAGCTGAGGCATTGTGCCTTAAAAACACATCTAGTTTTGACATTTCTAATTCAGTCTCCCTTCACTTCCTGTAGGAAGAACTGACACGCTCCAGGCTGCACCAGCAGAAATTATCTATTTGTAATTTGTAGCTATTTTCGGCACGGTCCTGGTTAAGTGTTGAGTCCTTGGCTGTTTCGGGGCCCCATTCGAGATTAATGACTTCAGACAGGCCCTGAGCAATGAGGGAAACAATCCGGACTGTGTCAGGCAGGATATTACATTGACACATCCTGTGGCTGACAGCTTGTGTCTTTCAGCTGGTGAGGTGAGCACCTAGTCTGCCGGAGCAACAGTCGTCACGCTCGCTGCTCGGCTCTCTGACAAACACAATATGCACTACGCTATAGAATGGCCTACATTTGGTAAAATCCCTTCAGTAGAACCATATAAACATTGCAAATTAATTTAGACTAGGTTCGGGGTAGCCAATGGGAGGTTAAAGGGTTAGTTCACCAAAAAATGAAATTTATGTCATCAATGACTCACCCTAATGTTGTTCCACACCCGTAAGACCTCCGTTCATCTTTGGAACACAGCTTAAGATATTTTATATTTAGAGAGTGTATCTAAGTGTAGGCAAACACCATGCCTGTAATTCTGCAATTGTAGCCATTACTAAATGATTTACAAAGGTGTGTGAGGAGGTCTGATCTACCCAATTAAGATTTGAGCCCCTTCTAAAGAAAGCAAAACAAGGTCTTGAATACATATAACGAACAGTTTTATCATTTCTGTGAGGTTTCAAAATTCATTTAATACTTATAATCAAATAACAGATGTAATTTTTTTTCCGCCTGTACCTGACGAGGTTTCTAGCGAGGTGCAGGTCATTGCCAGTAGAGAGGTGCAGGGATTCCCATATGCAAATGCACATATGAAATATACATATATTAAATATATCCACATAGAAAGTGAAAACATCTGCCCATATTAGAAAATGGAACAATATTATATATTAACATATAAAACTAGCACATATAAATGTATGTTTATATATACTCATGCACATTCAATATATAAGAGACTGACTCTGAATACTGTACTCTATAGACTACATTGATTTGGCTATGACTATAGTTTTTCTTTGCATGACTCTTTGATATTACAGTACAGAATGGCTCTTTCGGCATTGTCCTGAATATCGTACAAGCATTTGTTTCATGTGTCAAATAACAGAAGAGGCTCTCAGGAGTGTGTACACATCACATACTTTTAATTTCCTTGGCATAAAAATCCTGAGGCCTTCACATAAAAAGCAGTAAGGCTTTCATAGATAATCTAGGAAGTTGGAGAAGGTCTTATGTTTCGTTACGTTACAATCGGTTCACATATTGGCAATAAAAAAAAAGCGATTAATACATGGCAATTCGTACATATAGCCCCTTTACAAAATTGCACAGTAGGCAATCTCTTCAAATTGCTGACCTGATTTGAATTTCCTCCATCCCATCCGTGTGCTGCTTTGGCTTTGTTGTGCCTTATCGCCACATCTACAACACCTCTATCTGTGTTTTACTGCAGCTCATCAAGTAATGACATTCAGAGGCCATTCAAAATCTAGTAATGGAAAAATGACACACTAGTCATTTGAATTATTAAGTCTCTCCGATAGCAGAAATGCCAGTCCAATAGAAAGACATATTCACATAGACACATTCATATAGACATTGGGCTGCATTTGTCCCAATTATGAGCCTGATGAAGGGGGAGTATGCGAACGTTTCCTCTCAACCCATTCTCCATTATTCAGACCAAGTGATTGTGGCTTAATTGACTGCATTGCTTTTTAATAGCATGAATAGAGATATTAGAAAGCTCAGCTGCCTACATCCATCTCAATGCCCTGTCCCTCACACCCGTCACCGCACCAACCACAAAAAAACAAGCACTTGTCCTTCGATTAGCGGTGTCTCCCTTAGAGAGTGTGCTGATGGGCAATATGGCATTCACTTACACCAGCTAAATCAATGGTGTTTATCTGCTCTTTAGAAACATCCAATAATCAGATCAGCTAGAAAGAGGGTTTAGCATTAGCATTAGCTAAGAGGATCTTCCAAGCAGTTTTTATTTATATGGCTGTGTCGATTACTCGGCTGCTGCTTTCTTCCCCATATTGACCTCAGATTGACCAGAGCTTAAATATTATTAGTTTTAAGTGCAGTGGAGAGATTATTAACAGCATTATAACACATGGATTTGGGCTTGATCACATCACGTAAGCTGTATAGGGGAGGGGAACCTTTTCCTAAGAGGAATGTTCAAGGAAAAAAAATAATAATTTGGGGAAAACAATATGGCTTTGCCTTATCTTGCCATCTGTTTGTTTGTGTTGACACATTTTGCAGGGTAAGGAGGACAAACATGTCTCTGTCATTTCAGTTAGATGCTGGATTTCCAGGGATTTTCTTCCAATCAAATGGAGCTAAGGGCTAAAGCGAATGAGTGCAGATGGTGCAAGCAATCATGACCACAGATGGCTCTCACGACGAGTGGTCATTTCATTTGAAATTGAAGAAAGCCTTATATCGGATTCTGTTGTCTCAAAAAGAATATAACTAAACTAAATGTAAAACATGTTGATAGGTGCATAAACTAGCTGTATGTAATGTTATACCTTTATTTTAGGGAAGGAATATATTCATGTGTCTGTTTTCTAAATGCTTGTTATAGATATGTTGTGTGTGATTCATCCATGATGTTTTATTTGGGAAGGAAGGAAGGAAGGAAGGAAGGAAGGAAGGAAGGAAGGAAGGAAGGAAGGAAGGAAGGAAGGAAGGAAGGAAGGAAGGAAGGAAGGAAGGAAGGAAGGAAGGAAGGAAGGAAGGAAGGAAGGAAGGAAGGAAGGAAGGAAGGAAGGAAGGAAGGAAGGAAGGAAGGAAGGAAGGAAGGAAGGAAGGAAGGAAGGAAGGAAGGAAGGAAGGAAGGAAGGAAGGAAGGAAGGAAGGAAGGAAGGAAGGAAGGAAGGAAGGAAGGAAGGAAGGAAGGAAGGAAGGAAGGAAGGAAGGAAGGAAGGAAGGAAGGAAGGAAGGAAGGAAGGAAGGAAGGAAGGAAGGAAGGAAGGAAGGAAGGAAGGAAGGAAGGAAGGAAGGAAGGAAGGAAGGAAGGAAGGAAGGAAGGAAGGAAGGAAGGAAGGAAGGAAGGAAGGAAGGAAGGAAGGAAGGAAGGAAGGAAGGAAGGAAGGAAGGAAGGAAGGAAGGAAGGAAGGAAGGACGCTTGTCATTTTTAATCAAAATTTCATAACTGGATCGTTTGCCTCATCCAATCTAATTCATAATTAATATCATATCAAGATATTGAGCAAAAATTAATGCACCTATTGATGGAAATATTACATGTTGTGATGAGAGTCCAAGAGTCCATCACTCTGAAAAGTTTTCCAGCACATTTTAAAGACTTTCAATGAATTCAAGGTCTGGACTCAGAGGTACCAATTCATGTGTGAAAACTCTTCTTCATGCTTCCTCCTAACCATTCTTTCACACTTTGACTCTGATGACATTGACTGCTCTGATGTCTGATGTCTTGACATTACCATCCTGGAATATGGCCATGATGTGTTTTCAACATGGTTGTTTAAGAAATAAAAAGCTACACACTCCATCAATTAGGGCATGCTAGAAACATAATGATGATCACTGTAATACTGATCCAATCATAGACTCTTGAGCATTTGCCCATATAAAGCCAAACATATATATATATATATATATTTTTTGCCTGTGCATTGTATGTTGGGATTGCAAAGTTATTCAAAGTGACCAATTTTCCAAGTCACTGAAGATATGGCTGTACTTGACCAAGTTTATCCATGTGGACACTTTTATGCGGTAAAGTTGTGCAGGTAGATAATATATTTTTCAATTTAGCATGATTAGCACACACCCCTCAATCCTTACCTTAGAGTACATGGCTCCATTCAGAACTTCCCCATTTCGGATCCAGATGATTGAGGCAGCGGGTTTGGCATTGTCTGCGTGACATGTCAGATTGAGAGGGTCGCCCGCTCTCAGGCTCACCACAGGCCCTCCGGTGATGACTGGGTCATCAGGTGGAACTACAAAAGAAGGAAAAGGGAAAATAATGTTGGGAGATCTGCCAAGATACAGAGTCTGCTCTCAAAATTCAGAAAATTCGATATGAACTTGTTCTACAACATCAACCCCTGAGCTGTAAAATGTTCTTCTGGGAAACGCTAGACTTATACAACATATAAAGGTTAGTGAGTCATTTGCTTCCTGCATATATTACGTATATTGCAACATAGACTCATTGGAAAGCATGCCTCCAGAACCATGCAAAACTCCAAAAAACAAGAGCCAGTAAAAAAATCATAACAAAATTATTATAACAGTGCAAATGATTGATTAATCAATTATTAAGAGTCATTATGCACAGCACTGTTATGACCTGAAAACACTTTTGCCATAGTGTATGATTTGTAAACTAATACATTTTGACGTTTGCATCAAATAACCAGCTCCATGGGTCTGGCTATTCTGATGTAGTAAACCTGCTCGGCAGCTCACCTGTCCCCTGAACGAGTCAAAGACCTCTGGAAACAATGGTCACTTCAGAAAATGCATTTTTATCGGTTAGGTTTAGGTTAGGGTTTGGTGTGATGTAACTGATTCACCGAATATTTCATTTTTAAACTGTTGTCACATTCACGTTTATCTGTTTCTGAGGAATTTGAACATGCTTTTTAAAACCTCTCACTGGACTTTTGACTGTTGCAAAATTTTCATAAGCCTGGGTTGTATAATTTAGATAATTTCATATCATGTTCACATGGAGAGAAAAGCTTGGAGAGAAAACATCTTACGGTATTTTGAACTAAATGGCGTGGGTCTGAGCATAGTAGGTTTGATCATAGTAGAGTGCTTTAATTTTATCTGTATATAAAGAGAGCAGGTGTGATTTGTATGTATGTGTAAACCATCAACGCAGTGTGATGCCGAATGTGTACGTGGAGCGTAATAACAGCATGGAAGCGGAGAAGTGAATGAGGACTGAGGGGGCGTGGAGGCAATCTGAGAGCAGCCAGGAGACATTGTGTGAGGGCCGTTAAGACCAGCAGAAAATAACTTCATGAATGGCACTGATTACTCTCTCTGTTTAACACACACCCAAACCTGATCATTCTGGGTTTTATTCAAACTCCAGTGAATTATTGATCGCCCTGCATGCTCATTACTGAACAGATCTGGGGCAAGAGAAAATCAAAGTTAGTAAGCAGCTGGCAGAGAGAGAAAGAAAGTAAGCGAAAAGGACAATGAGAGGAGGTCACGGCAAAAAGAAAGATAATTACAGTCAAGAGGTTGTTCAGAATTGTACGCCGCTGAGGTCTTTAATTAGGCTGAAAAAAGAAAGCTGTTCGCTCTTTGCTTACACTATTAAAAGTATTCAATGAGGACGTTCGACTGTGCACACAAACAATATAAATTATTCCCACAGATGAAATTTAAAAGATCTGGAAGTGGTGAAAAAGTATGGGAGGACAACAAAGCCGCATGTAAGCTGTGCAGTTTCAGGGTCCGTATGATCGTTGATGGTCAGGTTGTACAACGTGACCCCATGTGAAATCCTGCAATCTTGACAATGTTGACTAGGCATTTTATGTTACAACCAATATCTGAGCAAGCCTCATTTTTCTGATATAGTTGAAGGCTGTCTTAGGTTATGTCTGGTGATGGCAAGCCACAGGAGCAAGGTTTCTATCCAAGTTACGAGTGTCATTTAATAAACAAAAAACAACAAAACAACAAAAAATGGAAAAAAGGTTAAACACTCATTGAAGTCCTCCAGAGCCTGGCTGTATTAGAACAGAAATGTTTTGTGACAGTCTCCGGCATTTCAGAATAATGAGAGCAAAAAATGTAGTCAGTCATATGAATTTTTTGACGAGTATTTAGGGATTTATACAGTGTTTCCACTGTAGATTATATGCATGTCTTAAATCAAGTGAGTGCAGAAATATAATCAAATGAGCATGTATGTGCATTTTGGATATTTTATTTGCATGTTTACATAAACCATTTGTTTTAATGCTATATCCCAAAATTCACTTATACATATAGTGAAATAGAAAGCTCTACTGGTATACTGACTTGTCGTAGCTTCAGATATTTATGCCAACCACATCCTCCTCATCTCCTCACAAGTTATAGGAATGAGGACTGATCGCAGATATTTTTCTTTTCTTAAACTTCTACTTAGTAGATTTCTTGCCTGGGCCTTTTTTGTTCTAATGAAAGTAGTCATTTAACAGCTTTCAGATAATGCTAAGGTGATACTCTAGTCATAATAAAGATTAAATGAAATACTTTATTTTTGCAGTTTGCCAAACTTCAGATCTAACAGATATATTTATGTCAAGGAAAGCCGTTTTTTGTTTGCCAGTTGGAGGTCTGATTCTTATTTTGCAGGGTCAAGTATACTCTCTCAATCGACAAAAATGCACAGTAGGCTTGATCCACTTCAGCTTTTTTACAGGCAGTCGTGACTCTTTCTTGACCCGTGAGGATGGTTATTGTGGATATTTATTAGCTTTCCCATGAGGGTCCATTTTAAATGCGACAAAATGAATTATATTTCTGAGTTAGGCTAGATGTCCTTGGGGGGCAGATATTTTATTTTAATATAGTTTATGGGCATTTAGATTATAAGTGCATTTCTATTAGTAACTTTCTAAGTGTGGCTGATCATTGCAGAGCAGGGCAAAGATGAAAAAACAAAACAAACACTTATAAAACACAGTTCCACTTGACTGCTTTTAGCACCAAAAATGATAAGCAGGATATCATATTGCTCTTTTTCTGGTAGATTTAGTTATGTAATGAACATAATTACTAAAATTCAGCAAAAAGCCTAAAAGAAGGCTTGTCAATCTCAGGGGGTGGATCAGTATTTGTATTTCAATTTGCATGTCCTGATTTTGCCAAGATAAAGGGAAAGTTAATCCGAAAAGTTGATCCAAACCTGTATGAATGTCTTTCTTCTGCTGAACACAAAGGAATATATTATGAAGATTGTTTGTAACCAAGCAGATTACGGCAACCATTGACAACAATAGTCCCTACCCCTAAACCTAACCATATCCAAAAGTAATCCCGAATGTTAGGTGAATAACACTGATGTAGAAGCACCAAACATTAGTTGTAAGCATAAACTTGTAAACCTGTAGTTTATGGTGTATACTATAAACGTGTCCCTTGAATCTGATTGGTTGATTGAAATGCTAATAAAGGATCCCGCTGCGCTTGGTAAGATCAGATTCTGCATTTCTCTTCACTCTTCACATACCTCAGCATCCCAGAGCCTTACAGTGATGCTCTGCCTCAGGCCTGTCACTACTGATGGCTGTTTCCATGCACTACAAATGGCACTGATCATTAAAGGAAGGAGCTGTTATTTTGGGCTGTGGCACTGAGGTTTTTGTCAGACATTCCCTTTCTAATTTCAGCTCTCCCAGACACTCTTCGTCTGACAGCAGTACAAAGGGCAACCCTGTAGCCATGCAAGCCATCATCATTACCGGCCTGTTTGCAAACTCTGCATCCCCTAATGGCTTCAAATTAGCGCTTTACCACAGTCACTCAATAGATTTCTCATGAGTCGGTCAGCAGCGTGGATTGATCACTCCTTTTTAATTACTGGCCAGTGGGCTGCAATTCTTCCACCCTCCACTTGGCTCGGAAAAGCTTAATCCATAATTCTGTGTTTCTGTTTGCATGTCCTGATACATTGCCTGTAGCGATCTTTTAGTTGCATTTACAGTTTGAACGAATACTGTCACTTACCATCATTTCTTTCCTTGACACACACATACTTTTTGATTTTTCTATCGGTGAATTAAGACAGATGCTTTCAAGCTTCAAAAATGACAAAAAAAGCAGCATGAAACTACATTAAAATGTTCTAGGTCTTCGGAAGCCATATGATAGATTTGCGTGAGAAAAGTATTATGTCAAATTGCTGATGTAAAACCTGCCATAACATATGTGTAAGTGGCCACTAGGGGCCGCTATAAGTAATTAATACACAGTCAGGTCATTCATGTCACTGGGTTTGTGGCTGTGAACCCCGGAACCTGTATAGGTGATCAACAGTTTTTTCTCTCATCTCTTCCCATGCCAGATTTTCTAATCCCAACCTCAGTGAAATGTAAGTTAGCCTATGTGCTGTTTTCTCTGTAAAATTTAGTTGTATTTCCTTTCTTTCATTGTTCTGTGAAGTTACATTGTTATATGTCTACACTTGTGTGCTGTTTTAGTTCAGAGATCATCAAGCTAACTCAGGAAAGCAGTCAGTCTAAAGTTTGCACCCTTGGTGAGCGGAGCGAGGTGTGTATTATTTGACTCCATATATAAGAGACTGAAAGGCTTTAATGATGTAAAATGTCTACATTTACTGTTGTGAAAATTTTTTGTTGTATAAGCCTATCTTGCAAGTTAAAGTTGCATATGTGATACCTGAGTAAATTATTGTATACAAAGAGCTTTGAAGGGCATTTAATGTACATTACAATTCTGCAAATGCATGATTATGCACTGTAAAAGTGGGTGAAGATTTATTTGTAAATTTGTGATGCCAAAGGTTTATTAACCAGCTATTTGTGTGTTTACTTATAGTTTTCACGGTGCTTATGCTGATAACCGAAGAATAAAAACAATTGCACCCGTTCGAGACTCTCTGTTATTATTAAAGGAGCCAAGGGCTGCAACAGTGAAAACTCGACGCTGGGTTATCCACTAACGTTGACGTCTTCATCAGCCAGTGGACGCAAGATCATCTGATGTTCTGCACGTCAATATATGGATGCTACAGCTGCAGTGAGAGACTTTGCTGACTAACTAAGTGGGTAAAACAAATCGCAGATACATTCAGGAGCACTACATTGAAGTCAACGTAGTAAAGAGACTATGTGCTCAGTTAATTCATCACATGGGACATTGGACATCTAGAGAAATCAAGAACCGCCATATCCTAAAGAATTCTAAAGAGGGTTTAAATGTGTGATACAAAATTCTGTAAATGCTAAATCTGTATGGTTGATAAGTACAAAGTCTAAGCGTGTGCTAAGGTCATTGTCATCTCACAAGATCTTAATTCCTGAACCTAACAATATCTAAGGGGTGAAATCGTCTCTCTGTAGATTTCCAGCAGTATTCTCGTTTATGACATTTAGTATTGTTTCTGTTTACTCGCCTGGGTGTGCCCAAAGTGTAATTGTCTAATGTGAGTGGCAATATATCGTTTTAAGAATAAGTTAAAGTAACCACTCATCCAAATTTAAGTCTAGACGTAAAACACTCTAAGGCCTTACAGTACAAACAGATCCACTAGTCCAACAAGATGTCATCACCTGCTGAAGAAACAGACAACCCTCTAGAAACGCAACAGGTCAGGTCAAGCTCCCGAGAGCGTAGTTTAACAACAAAGGGTCAAGAGTTACATGAGCAGGAAGCAAAAAGAAATGCAAAGGCTTTTAACAAAGCATATGACTCTTGGAAACTCACAGCAAAGGAGGTTAGAGTGAAACTGAAGGCTTTCTGCTCATCTGAGGATCTTGAAAAAATCCAAACGAACATTAAATCCAAACAAGCCATAGTACACCAAAATTATGAGCCCATTCGACGCAATCACACTACCACTCCAGATATTGTCAAAAGAATGGATGCATGTGACATTCTTACAGCAGAGATTTGTGACCTTGTTAGTAAACGACTAGAGAACATAGATGAGGCTTTCAATGACCAACTAGAGAAAGAGAGAGTGAGAATAGCGCTAAATAAGGATGAGTATGGGTCAGTTTTTGGGAATACGAAAACAGAAACTGTAATTTCAGAGTCATCACAAGGATCTGGCATCAGCTCAAGTGCCATCTCCAGGTCCTCTAGCAAACGTGCAGATGCAGAAGCTGATCTAGCAGCCAAAGTTGAACACGCAAAAGCTATGCAAAAAGTACACCTTCAACAAGCAAGACTCGATAAACTGGAGAGTGAATGGAAACTCAAGGAAACACAGATGCTAGCAGAAATCAAGCAGAAAGAGGCTGATATGAAGCTAAAGCTGGAAGCGGAAAAAACAAGGTTACTACAGCTACAAGCGGACAATGAAGTGAAGGTAGCTGAAGCTCGTGTAAGGGCATACAACAATTTTGATGGCCTTGAAAGTTTCACGGAAGAGACTGACTTTAAAGCTCAGTATGGTGGGCAAAATGCTGAACTCAGAAGCCCACTAGACCCACAAGCAATGCCGTTCCAGCCTCATCCCACACCCTCCAAGGCCCCAGTAACTCAGGAGGAGGTCAGCCTTGCCCAGGCAATTGCAAGCTCACTAACCCTAAGTCGTCTGCCTGTTCCAGAACCAACCACATTTACCGGTGATCCCCTAAAGTTCATGGACTGGAAGATATCCTTTATGGCTCTCATTGACAAGAAGCCCCTCCCAGCTAGTGAGAAAATGCTCTATCTAAAGAGTTATCTTGCCGGGGAAGCACGCAAAGCTGTTGAAGGATTTTTCTACCGAAATTCAGAGAACGCATATCAGGGTGCTTGGGCAGTCTTGGAAGACAGATATGGAAGTCCATTCATTGTCCAAAGCGCATTCAGAGAAAAGCTCATGAAGTGGCCAAAGATACCCGTAAATGACCCTATTGCACTAAGAGAGTTTGCAGATTTCCTTCAAGGTTGTGTTGAGGCCATTCCTCATGTTAAGGGCCTGAGTATTTTAAATGATTGTGAGGAAAATCATAAGCTTCTTAAAAAGCTGCCTGAGTGGATGGTGCGCAGATGGAGTCGCATTGTTGTGGAAGAGCTAGACAGATCTGGAGACTATCCAAGCTTTATGCACTTCACAGAGTTTGTGCAAACTGAAGCTCGTATAGCTTGTAATCCCATTGCCTCCCCCATACTGATGAACATTAAAAACACAGACGAGAGGCTTCCAAGGAGAGCCAAGGCACTTAACACAACCACGAAAATGAAAAACCCCACTTCAGGAACTCTGGAAAGCTTAAAGCCAAAGCCCCCTTGCTTAGTTTGTAAGGATGAAACACATGGTGTTGTTAAGTGTCCAACCTTTGCAGCCAAGACTATGGACGAAAAGAGGGCCTTCATCCATGAAAACCACCTGTGTTTTGGGTGCTTAAGAAAGGGCCACATTACAAAAGACTGTAAAGGGCGACACACCTGCAGTACATGTGGTCGACGTCACCCAACCTGCTTGCACATAGAAAGAATCAGAAACCCTGTTGAACCAGCAAGCAAAGATCCCGTAGCCTCAGGAGATCATGCACGCAAGGAAATCCACAAGGTTATGGCCCATGCATTGACACAGCACGTTTCCGCCACCTCTAGCATTGTTCCAGTACTTGTGTCATCAACAACTAAGCCCCAAAAGGAAATTCTCACTTATGCTCTACTCGACACACAGAGCGACTCCACCTTTATCTTGGAAGATTTGGTCGCCGAACTAAATGTGAACACTCAGTCAGTGCAACTTAAACTCAGCACAATGACAGCTGTCAATACAGTCATAGCAAGCAAGACCGCCTGTGGTCTACAAGTTCGGGGACTCGACTCTGAAACATACATCCAACTACAGCAGACTTACACACGAGACTTCATCCCAGTCGACAAGTCCCACATCCCTACTAAAGGTACAGCTCTCCAGTGGCCTCATCTGAAACATCTAACGAACAAGTTACATCCACTTCAAGATTGTGAGGTGGGACTGCTAATTGGTTATGATTGCCCGTCAGCTCTAGCTCCCTTGGAGGTCATCACAGGCTGTGAAAATGAACCTTTTGCGCAAAGGACAATGCTTGGCTGGAGCATTATAGGGTCTGCCAATCCACACTTGGATAGAAAAGGAAACGAGAGCTTTGTGCACCGTGTTGCAGTGAAAGAGTTGCCAGTGGCCGCCGATGTGCTGAAAGTACTAGAATCAGACTTCAACGAGAGGAGCTATGTGGACAAGTTTGTGTCGCAGGATGATGTTCGCTTTATACAGCTCCTTAGTGATAACATTAGGCAGAAAAAGGATGGACATTTTGAGATCCCCCTCCCTTTCAAGGGCTGTGGTCTACCGGCTCTACCAAACAATAAAAAACTGGCTACTGTTCGGCTGCAACACCTAAAAAAGAAGTTAAAGGCCAACAAACAGTATTTAGACCATTACACAGCATTCATGGAAGAAAATATCAGAAAAGGTGATGCAGAGCCAGCCCCACCTCCTGAGGAGGGAGAAACTGTGTGGTATATCCCACATCACGGGGTATACAACCCCAAGAAGCCGGGCAAACTAAGAGTAGTGTTTGATTGCTCAGCAAAGTTCCGAGGGATCTCTCTAAATGACACTCTACTGACTGGTCCTGACCTAATTAACTCTTTGGTAGGCGTCCTTTGTCGCTTTAGAAGAGAAGCGGTTGCTGTCATCTGTGACATAGAAAGGATGTTTCATCAGTTCAGTGTCTCACCCGAAGTTCGCAACTACCTAAGGTTCCTTTGGTGGGAGGGTGGACTGTTAGAAACAGAACCACAGGAGTATAGAATGACAGTCCACCTTTTTGGTGCTGCGTCCTCTCCTGGATGTGCCAACTTTGGCCTTAAATATCTGGCACAGCAACACAAGGTTGACCACTCTAAAGCTTCAGTATTTGTGGAGAAGAACTTCTACGTAGACGATGGGTTGACCAGTGTTCCAACAGTCAATGAAGCTAAGGAACTTATTCTCGAAGCACAGGATCTGTGCAAAAGCGCAGGACTACGTCTGCACAAGTTCAACTCGAATCAAATAGAGGTCCTCTCCTGTGTAGACCCCTCAGAAAGGGCAGTAACCACTGATCCGCTCAACCTTAACCCAGGTGCAACACCAGAAGGACACATACTTGGCATTCAGTGGTCATCAGAATACGACACCTTCAGCTTCGACATTGATCCAAAGGACCACCCCCCAACTCGCCGTGGTCTCTTGTCAGTCATTGCATCTCTGTATGACCCACTTGGGTTTGTAGCTCCCTTCACCCTGAGTGGCAAGTGCATCCTACAGGAGCTATGTCGTAGAGGTATCGGATGGGACGATCCTATTCCTGAGAACTTGCGTGTACGGTGGGAGGAGTGGAAGAATGGCTTACAGAGGTTAAAGGAAGTTGCCATACCCAGATGTTACCATCCTCAAGGCTTTGGTAAAATTGTTAGGGTGGAACTGCACCACTTCTCAGATGCCAGTAATGCAGGATATGGTTCATGTTCCTACCTCAGATACATAAACAGCAAGGATGAGATTCATTGCAGTCTTGTAATGGCCAAAGCGAGGGTTGCGCCTACAAAGATCGCAAGCATCCCAAGACTGGAACTCTCAGCTGCAGTCACTGCAGCCAGGATGAGTGTTATGCTGAAGGCGGAACTCGAGATGAAAATAGAGCAAGAATTTTTCTGGACAGACTCACAAGTAGTGCTGGCTTACATCAACAACGAGGCACGAAGGTTCCATGTGTTTGTAGCAAACCGTGTTCAACTAATAAGAGAGATTACAGACCCAAATCAATGGAACTACGTAGATACAGCACAAAACCCTGCTGATCATGCCTCTAGAGGTCTTCAAGCAGCAGACATCTCTTCAACTAGCTGGTTATCAGGGCCCAAGTTTCTATGGGAACAAGAAATGCTTCCTACACCTAAGCCTCCAACCGAGCTGCTCGCAGGTGATCCAGAAGTTAAGTCGATTCAAGTGCTTGCAACTCAAGTCAGTGACTGTAACGACATTCTAAGCCGTCTGAGTCGGTTTTCCACCTGGAAAACGCTTGTTAAGGTGGTTGCAAGGATAAAAAGACTAGGGTCTAAGCTAAAACATCATGGTGAAATTGTGACTGTTGAGGAACGTAGGCGGGCTGCTGAGGTGGTAATTCAGCTCGTCCAGCAGCAAGCTTTTCCCCAAGAGCTAAAGGTACTGCAAAGCAGCCATTTTGGGGACATTATTCCAAGCACAAGTCCTCTTTTTTGCCTCGACCCCGTTCTGGATGGGGGACTTCTTCGCGTCGGTGGAAGACTTAAAGGATCAACCCTCAGTCAAGAATTAAAGCACCCCATCATTCTCCCAAAAGACGGCCACATCACGAAGCTGATTCTGTCTCACTATCATGCCCAGATCTGCCACCAGGGCCGGAGCCAGACTTTAATGGAACTCCGGGCCAATGGATTTTGGGCCATTGGTGGGAGTAAATCAGTTGCCAAGTTAATACATAGATGTGTGCAATGCCGGAAACTCAGACGACCAGTTGAGGAGCAACGAATGTCTGAACTCCCCAGAGAACGCTGGGAAGCCTCAGCTCCCTTCATGTTCTGTGGTATGGATTGTTTCGGCCCTTTTGTCACCAAGCGAGGTCGCAAAGAGTGCAAAAGATATGGACTCATCTTTACATGCCTGTCTTCTCGAGCAGTCCATCTTGAAATGCTTGAAGACATGTCCACGGATGCCTTCATTAACGCTTTGAGGTGTTTTATTAGCCTTAGAGGAGCCGTTTGCCAACTCCGCTGTGATCAAGGCACAAACTTTGTGGGTGCGAAAAACGAGTTCAGGGAAGCCCTCAAGCAATGTGATACAGAGGTACTGGAAGCCTTTCTGGCAGATAAACAGTGTGAGTTCATTCTCAATGCTCCTTCAGCGAGTCATGCAGGCGGTGTGTGGGAGCGGCAAATTCGGACCATCCGCAACGTGCTGAATGTCACGATCGCTCAGTGTTCAGGTAGACTAGATGATGCCTCCCTTAGAACACTGTTCTACGAAGCTATGGCCATTGTCAACAGTCGCCCATTAAATGTTGATGGAATCAATGATCCCATGGCTCCAGAACCTCTGACTCCAAACCACCTCATCCTGATGAAAGCTAAGGTTGCCTTACCACCTCCCGGAAAGTTTGTGAAGGAAGATATGTACGCAGCAAAAAGATGGCGTAGAGTACAATATTTAACTGAGCAGTTCTGGAGCCGGTGGAAGAAAGAATACCTTCTGAACACATCCATTAGGCAAAAGTGGCATGTACCTCGTCGCAACCTGAAAGTGAATGACATAGTCATTATTAAGGAAGATACACTCCCAAGGAACCAGTGGCAACTAGGACGAGTGGTGGAAACTACAGAAGGGACAGATGGTTTAGTTCGTCGGGTAAAGGTACAAGTTGGGGAGCGGAAACTAACACACAAACCGAGCCATTGCTCTAAGCACTCAGTCATTGAACGCCCAATCCAAAAGCTGGTGCTCCTCCTTGAGAATGAATAAGGGTCTGTCAATCTTAAACACGCACTTACATCAAGCATGTTGCCCTAACAGTTTCATTTGAGGTGATCCTATCTGTGACCTATAAATATAGCTCTATTTAGTCATTTATTATAGTCTAGGAATCATGTATGAGTAACTGTTTGTTTTCCCCGCTGAATTAATTTATCATAACATGATTGGTGGGAGTGTAAGTGGCCACTAGGGGCCGCTATAAGTAATTAATACACAGTCAGGTCATTCATGTCACTGGGTTTGTGGCTGTGAACCCCGGAACCTGTATAGGTGATCAACAGTTTTTTCTCTCATCTCTTCCCATGCCAGATTTTCTAATCCCAACCTCAGTGAAATGTAAGTTAGCCTATGTGCTGTTTTCTCTGTAAAATTTAGTTGTATTTCCTTTCTTTCATTGTTCTGTGAAGTTACATTGTTATATGTCTACACTTGTGTGCTGTTTTAGTTCAGAGATCATCAAGCTAACTCAGGAAAGCAGTCAGTCTAAAGTTTGCACCCTTGGTGAGCGGAGCGAGGTGTGTATTATTTGACTCCATATATAAGAGACTGAAAGGCTTTAATGATGTAAAATGTCTACATTTACTGTTGTGAAAATTGTTTTGTTGTATAAGCCTATCTTGCAAGTTAAAGTTGCATATGTGATACCTGAGTAAATTATTGTATACAAAGAGCTTTGAAGGGCATTTAATGTACATTACAATTCTGCAAATGCATGATTATGCACTGTAAAAGTGGGTGAAGATTTATTTGTAAATTTGTGATGCCAAAGGTTTATTAACCAGCTATTTGTGTGTTTACTTATAGTTTTCACGGTGCTTATGCTGATAACCGAAGAATAAAAACAATTGCACCCGTTCGAGACTCTCTGTTATTATTAAAGGAGCCAAGGGCTGCAACAATATGCATTGTGGCAGATGCAACTGAGTTACATCAGAAGAGATTTTCAGCAAAAAATGACATACATGTTAGTCTTTCCATCACACAAAGCTATCATGTAGCTTGAGAAATCTTTGTTTTATTGTGCTTTTTGTCTGTTTTGAAGCTAGCAGCTTTTTTTGCCTTCATTTACTGTCTTTGTATGGGAAAGAAAACATTAGCATGTCTTTTTTGCTGCATGGAAGAAATACAATCTTGGAAAAACACATGCAAGGCAAACTTCCCTTCAATGTGCATTGATTTATGGGTTGTATGGATTTTGTAAGTTACTACTGGACATAGCACCCGGAATGCTCGTATAAAGAGTTATTTCACAGTGTCAAGACATGTGAACTAAGAGTGGAGAGACCAAATCATGTGTGAAAGTGTTTGAACTATATCTAAGGTACCCTAGGTCCATGCATATTTTCAAAAACCATTATTAAACAATAAAAGACCTGTAGCCAGAGACAAGCCTGAGTCAAGGCGACAAGATTCTTAACTTGTAGCATGTGTCTGAAGGACACAATAAATAACATGCAGGCAAATGGATCTGCAATTAACCAAATGGACTGAAACATCGGCTCAATCAACTGGGGACCTTGAATGTCAGCGACAAGCTTTTTAAATCAACTGGATGAGCGTTGTTTCAGTTCCAGGAGCTAAAAGGAAGGACTTGTGAGAAAGCAAGGGAGAGATTTCTTTTATTCTCCAGAGTGGGTTTGATGCTATAGTAATTGCAGGGGAGGAAATTTCACTTCATTTACAATGGGCTTCTATGGCAGTGGCTTCGCAGGTTGAGTTATTGACATCAAAAACAAGATTGTGGAAGAGTGAGGTGATATGGCCTGTAATCCAGCTTCTGGGATGGGGGAAAGCAATCTGTTGGGAACCGAACCGAACGGGTGAGGTGGTGTTTTGCCTCCTCTGACGTGTCTGGCACAACAATGAGGCCCGTCTGTTTCAGCAACGGACCCCGTCACCTGCTCACGCGGCTGCTACGGGCTGTGATAGATAGATCAGCAACGAAACAAGAAAGAAGAGGAAGTGTAATCGAAAACATGCCAGGAATGGAGACAAGTGACATACGTGGCTCACTGGCCCAAATCAAAGCTCCCTTCACAGCGCTGTCACTAATGTGTTGCTTTGGGGAAGGCAGAATTCAACGGTAAACACTCACTGATCCATATTCTCTCTCCCCGTCTCTCACTCTCTCCATTTCTTTCGCTTCTCTCCATTTGGCAGAGTCTTTACGGGTACGGTTTCAACGGCTCGATGCATGAGTGATGCCCGGCCAGATTATAGCAGAGTGGAAGCAGGGGTTGGGAAACCAAAGGTGATGGAAAGAAAATAAGATTTACCTTTGAATAAGCATCAAAGTGTGCAGGAAATAGAGGTGCTGGGGCATTGGCGGTGAGCGTGGGCTGGGTTTTGGCGTGACCACTACAAGCAGACTCATTTTGTTTTCTGAGAGCATTGTCATGGCCTCTGACTACGCAGTAGGTTGGAAAAGAGAGGAAGTTATGAGATACGGTTGGGCACCTCTAGTTGAAGAGGCTTGGCAGGGTCAGATTATGAATAGATGGTGGTTGGAAGCTGGTGAAGTGTTTATGATGGTGTGGAAAGATGACAATGAGGCAGTATATATATATATATATATATATATATATATATATATATATATATATATATATATATATATATATATATATATTAGGGGTGTAACGGTTCACAAAATTCACGGTTCGGTTCGATACGATACACTGGTGTCACGGTTCGGTTCGGTACGGTTCGGTATGTTTTAGATACAGCAAAAAGAAAAAAACTTTTTTAAAATTTTTTTTTAATAAAACTAACAAAGTATGATTTTTTTTATTTTTTACATTGAACAATGATGGAGCTATACTTTACCCATCTTCTATGTAGTTACAGGAATAAGACTTAGCTCTTTACATTAGCTTTCTGCACACTTTTTTTCACACACTTCTGCTTCTGTCATCCCTATGGCCAAATCCTCACTTGTTTGAATCTCAAGGGGGCGTGTCTGAAGAACGTGGCTGTTCAGCTCCCATTCATAATGTAATGTGCCGTTACAGTCAGGTAGCGTTGACATCCAGCCGTCTGTTGTCAGAGCAACCGCTGTTGCTTTGGCCAATTGGTTCTCTGTTTGTGCTTTTGTTTTTTGGGACATAGCAGGAATTACTGGCTGAAATGGGCTCGTGAAGGAACATTGTAACGAGGCTCAATTACATTACTTTAAGCATGTTCTTAAAACTCCGTCTGCGGTGCGTTTTGCGCTGCGTATGCGGTGCAGGAGCCGCACACCCTGTTGCATGTGCTTACATGTAAGGTCTCATATCCGCGGCTATAAATAGACCACTCGCCGCGGTGATGTCTTTTGCCATTTGAATAAGTTGGAAATGTCTGTCTAAATGCTGCGGGGATAGTTTGTGGCTGTTTCTCCTTTTTATCGTCTTGTTGTCGGCATAAATGAGTTGATTGACATGACATTAATTATTCCCGCTGCTGTACCTTCATGTAGCAAAAGCAACATACCGTTGTTTTTTATCCATCACTCTTGCCAACACCATCATAGCCTACAAAGAATCCAAAGTTCACCCAAACACCAGACCTGTTGGTTATTGGAGGATCTTCTATTTCTGCTTTGTTAAACGCAATAGCCATTTTGCGACGAGCATTCAGCGCGTAGCCTGAGTAAGCGAGCACCTGACTGAGCAGCCTAAAACACATTTGGTGTTTTTTTTTTTTTTCACTTCGGCGGTGTCAGGGGCATTGCCTTTTATGTCGTTTTGGCTATTGGGCTACCTTGTTGAACGCATATTATTATATTTCACAGACTTTTTTTATTTTCCAAAAATTTGTCCAAGAACCGTTCGGTTCATAATGCGTACCGCGTACCGAACCGAAAGCCTCGTACCGAACGGTTCAATACGAATACGCGTATCGTTACACCCCTAATATATATATATATACCAAAATTCCTGTCTCAAAAAATTAGCATATCATGAAAAGGTTCTCTAAACGAGCTATTACCCTAATCATCTGAATCAACTAATTAACTCTAAACACCTGCAAAAGATTCCTGAGGCTTTTAAAAACTCCCAGCCTGGTTCATTACTCAAAACCGCAATCATGGGTAAGACTGCCGACCTGACTGCTGTCCAGAATGCCATCATTGACACCCTCAAGCGAGAGGATAAGACACAGAAAGAAATTTCTGAACGAATAGGCTGTTCCCAGAGTGCTGTATCAAGGCACCTCAGTGGGAAGTCTGTGGGAAGGAAAAAGTTTGGCAAAAAACGCTGCACAACGAGAAGAGGTGAGCGGACCCTGAGGAAGATTGTGGAGAAGGACCGATTCCAGACCTTGGGGGACCTGCGGAAGCAGTGGACTGAGTCTGGAGTAGAAACATCCAGAGCCGCCGTGCACAGGTGTGGGCAGGAAATGGGCTACAGGTCCCGCATTCCCCAGGTCAAGACACTTTGGGCTACAGAGAAACAGCACTGGACTGTTGCTCAGTGGTCCAAAGTACTTTTTTTTTGATGAAAGCAAATTTTGCATGTCATTCGGAAATCAAGGTGCCAGAGTCTGGAGGAAGACTGGGGAGAAGGAAATGCCAAAATGCCTGAAGTCCAGTGTCAAGTACCCACAGTCAGTGATGGTCATGCATTATTAATTTATATGCATTTGATCTTGTCTTATCATGTCATAAAATGGTTAACTTATCTTATATTTGAGATTTGTTATTGGTTACATACAGTAATAATGCTATGCATTGGTGATGATGTTAATCCTGTTTGATTTCCCCTTACATGTTTCTGTATGTTGAATGGACTCCTTTCCTTTATTAAATACTAATCAACAGTAAAGTAGTTTCTGCTCAAGCACTGATTTTTTGTGTGTGTTCATTGTGTTATCAGGACAGTTGTGAAATGACTTATTGGCTTATCTCACAAAAATATACAAATATTTAAAACATTTCCATCACAGAGTTATGTGTAAATTGCAAATTAAATGTAACAATAGATCAATAGAACCAAAAAAAACAACAACTCAATATGTCAATGTGTTTTACACCACATAAACACAGACAGCTTGATGTTTGTAAGGAACAGAACATCTTTACAGAGATTTAATGTCATTCAGGTCACAGGAGTGTGTTTGCAGATGTGTCTGAGGTCACAGGCAACTGTGGAACTCCCGGCAAATCTAATTGTCCGTTTAAATAACATCTGCTTGGTGTTGTGCGCCGTTACATGTGCAATAGTTCAAACCCAATGGTACATAAACCAGCCATTTAAACAATTTTGTCTATAATATTTGATTTAGTAAGAATCATCTTACAACAAACAAGACTTGATTTATGGGATTTGGAAAGCTCTGAATGTTTGCCAGCAACTGTTAACTGTCCAAAATAGGAAAAGTCACATTGGTTTAGAATAACGGGGCTTTAATTTGTTTTAGTTATTTTACTTGCAATGTTTCCAACTCAGAGGTTATAAGAATGGGTTTGTTGTCCTCCTAAAGGGTGACACAATTTACTTCTAGGTTTGACATGTTACATTTACATTTTTTGACATGTTATTAACTGAAGTTCAGCATTGTTCAGGGCATTGCACTCGTGCGGATCTGGATTTCAAACTGATGACCTCTGTTTATCTTCATAAGACTATAAGCAGGACGTTTTGATGTTGAGCGGTTGCATCTTGTTGATTTGCAATTAAAAGTTAACAATCTCCATGCCTTGAAGCTGTTTATCAAATCATAGGCTAAGACTTTGAGACTTCCAAATACGAATTAATACAAATTACAAGTGCCTTCACCTATTTATTTTTCCCGCAAGGACACTTGATCTTCCATTAGTTATGAAATCATAATGATTCATTTGTGCAAAAGGGAAGGAGAAATGAGTGTGGTAGATTTAGCCCTTGCATCTTTCTAGGATTTAATCCCTTGAAAAGCAAATATTTTCTAATGGGCAATTTCAGAACTTATAAGATAACAGAACGTAAGATCATCTCACTGTTTATGCTATTACTTTGCATACTTACTTGTCCTTGTAGCAAAGAGCAATGAGAAACATTAACAAGACCATTAGAAAGAGCAGAATTGCAGAAAATCTTCAGGAGTTTGGTGGCGGTGAGTAACCTTTTGATTGTTTCATAAGGCCAGGGACGAGCTCTGTCCCTCCATTACTCTGCTGTCCATTTTCACCTGGGCTGAGATTAATGTTGAGGGGATACGCGAGAAGACAAGGATGGTGGTCTTTTCGAGAGTATATAATTAGCCCACAGGGCAAGGTAGAAACTGCTAAAAGAATCCCTTTTTCTTCATAAATAATTCTGAAAAAGTGACCTCTTGAGGTCAAACCACAAAATCCCAGAGTTCTGCAAAGGTAGAGTTCAAAATTCAGGGGTCTGACTATAGTGAGCAGATTTTGCCATCCCGTGTCAAGGGAGACATGATGATACAGGTTTCTCTTTGATGAAGGAAAGGATTTTTCCCCTTCTTAGCTTTTCCCAAGTTTTTCAAACAAGCAACCATAAGTGGTTCAGAAATTTTGTATTCAGGATAATCACAGTTGGGATTCAGTTTTCTCCACTTTCAAATGCTTGATCAGATATCAAAGCCTCTAGCGGGATTGGCTGATCCAGGCTATATGCGGAAGTCTGTAGAGAGTACACCTGCCCTAACCTCAGCCTTCAGTCGGTATGTGAGGGAAGACTGAGTCATGAAGCGAGGAGCTGAGGGACCACTTCAGCTGTCAGGTAAGAAATACTGAGAAGAGCGGTAGTCACACTCCCATTCCTGCCATCACTACTGCTCAGACCAGTCTTCTTGACATTGTAAAAGACAGCCCAGAGATCACTCTGCTACAGAGCTTGCATATATTACAAGCGCAGGTTAGAAGATCTGGTCACCCACTTTTTCCAAAACCTTGAGGCTTAAGTCGATAATTACTGCTAGTTAGTCAAGACTGGAAGCATTTTCAGAACCACTTTATTTTGATGGTCCCTTTTAAACATTCTGTTGACTATAAGAAACTTTGCAACTACAAAATCCTTAGAGTCTGTATATATAACTCTTTAGTGTGATGGCAAGTATTTTTGCAACTACATGTCATGTCAAATCATTCTAACATTAACCCTACCACAACATTAGTTATAGTCACCATTAAAGGGACAATCAAAATAAAGGGACATTTAATTTTCATATTATTTATAACAATTTACATTATTAACAGTTGGGTCCATCGGGAGGTTCTGCCGATTTACAGGTGCTACACAGGAACAGAACATGATTTGAACTAATTTATTTTTATTTTTATTATATCATTCTTTTTCTTATTTCTTGTTAAGCATAATAGTATCAGTTCTGCATCATCTTTATTACCAGTGTGACTAAGCCAGACATTACTGATGACTAAATGATGGTGGTCATGTGTTCAAATAAGTTTATTTGAATGACATATACAAGTCTTGAAGTTTCAGAATGATTTTTATTTCAGCCTAGTCTTCTTTATTGGGGAGGATACACTGTTGAAAATGTCAGCATTGCTGTTCACCAGCCTAAGGTATGTTTTGCATGCTGGGACCAGCTTGGGATGCTGGTAGACCAGCATATAATGTATGGTAATATCCCAGCAAGACCACAGCCAAGCTAGCTTGTCCCATGATTCTGTGTGTGTGTTTGGAGCTAAATAAAGATCAAGACAATATTCCAAATTAATTTCAATGCATTATTTATAAAGAAAAGCATACGTTGGCCCACCAGCACTATACATGCATAAACCAGCCTGTACCAGCATGTAATCCATGCTGGTTTATTCTGGATTTTTCAGCAGGGTATATTTTGAGTTCCGAAGCTTACAGTATGTTTTCATAAAACAACGAACTGGCTTTCAAAAGATCAAGGAAATTATGATAGAGCATGATGTGATCCTTGTCTAGCCCCATGAAATTAACCATTGAATAGCCACAATTATCAGAAAGCCATTAGCCCTCTGATGACCAACTTGACAGGAAATTAAACTAGACTGGGATGAACACTGGGATGAACTTGAGGTTCTTGGTTTTAAGTTTGTGGCGGATAATTAGCGTTATCAGTGCCCATTGAGGCAGTTCCAAAGCAGTACTAATTAAGGCCCAATTAATAATGACCACAGCAGGAGAGAATCATGATAAACAAAACAGTCTGTGCATCACCGCTTTCAATTATTTTGCCTCCAGTCAATTCACCAATCAAACATATTTGCAAGTTGACATTAGCGAATGGTGTTCTGGTCATAAGGTGGTTCTGATCCTTGTAGTAGTGGGATTTAGGTGACTATTTTGTCAATGCTAAGTGCTTGTAATAAGCAAATAAGTCTTTTGTAGAGGAGAGCAGCAGAGAGAAACCGCAGACCACGTAATTTGTCTTCTTTCTTCCTCTAATTTCCCTCACTACATCCTCCCATGCAGGTCATTATTTTAACTTTTCATTAGTGGAGATCAATAAAGCAAATCACATTCCGGCTGGCGAGCACATGTGCTCCGTGGCTTACCCCACCTAGTCCATAACACCACTCCAATTCTGACCCCACTCAGTGCTTTCCCAGTAACCCACAGTTTTGCCCACTGGTGCGGGTGAGAGCTATAACTCGGTGGGCGTGGGTGGTCTTTTTTTAGAGCAGATAAACCTACCAGGTGGTTGATTACAACCTCAGCTCAAGATAACACTGTTGCTGCCCAATATCGCAGAAAAGGCAACGCTGAATAATAACCCAATAAAACGTAATTAAGATTCAATGACCTCTCTGGTTTAATAATGAAGACGGTGGGATTTGCAGCAGGAAATTAAAACTGAGAACTTATGATACTGCAGGGGAGTTTGGTCAGTGAAAAATCTATTTTTAATACTGTACATTATTCTTCGGTGATCTCATACTCAAGGATAGAGATCTATGTAATCAGTCTGTGTGCATATTTTGATTTAATTTGTGGATGCTATTCTAAAGCTAATTATAATTGAGATACAATAAATAATAATGATGCTAAGAAAGGGACATTAGAGAATAAGAATAAGCTCTTGTTAGTTGTGACTAACCTAGGACAGTAAGTCGAGCAGGACGGGACCTCATGGCGGCCTGGATGGCCTGGCACTCGAACACAGCATCATCCATCAGCTCCACCCTCTGGATTCGCAGGTGGTGCTCACCAGATCCATGATCCCCAACCACAGCGTACCTGGGATAACCTGGAAAACAGGGAAGTTGACTGGTTAATGCCATGACTATGCCTTTTGTGTGTTTTTAGCTAGATACAATGCAGGGAAATTGTAGCTTGTTAGTATCAGAGTAATTTTTTTTTTTTTTTTGTCACTTCATGGCAGTGTGGTAATCCTCGAATGCCACAGGGAGCTAGTGTTAGCGGCTGATGCAACAGTGCCTGTTTGTTAGCAACCACTGTGATTTTCAAAGAACATCAGTTTAATTTATTTTATATTATTTGTCTCTGAAATACAGGAGATTTCATCTGTTTTCATGGATGTGTGGAAAACAATGAAAATAGTAAATTCTTTTAGTATTTTCAAGTCGAAACCGAGCGCTTCCAACCCCTAGTTCTGCAAAGTGAAAAGATTGATGACTTATGTCCCCCAGGACTATAAAAACACCCAATGTGAGACAAGAGTCTCTGGAAGAACACATCTATGACCTTTCTAAAATAAACAGAAGATGAGCAGACGTGTAAGTCTTTCTAATGGTAGGGGTGAGACTTTCTGCCAGTAGGGTGAGACTTTCTGAAGGTTGGGGTGGGATTTTTGTGCTGGTTGGAGTGAGACTTTGTGCCGGTCGACATGAGCCGTGCCAATGATTGAGGTTAGAAGATTGTTGATTGAGGTGAGGCAATCTGCTGGTTTTGCTATAATATGTTCAGCCGGTTCTCAGGCGTGCTGCTGTAGGTGTAGTACTTAGTAAGCAGCACACAGAGCCGAGAAGATTGAGATGTGTTCTACTGACGCAGAGGAACGATGATTTGCGGTTTAATAATACACTCAGCGGGATGTATTTCAGGCAAAACTGACTGTTTTACAACAGCAAGCAGATCCGAGGGCCTTTAAAACGCATCAGCAGACTATTTCCTGGGAATTTGCATAAGGAGCGAATGCATAAGCTTGGTTTGTCACTATAGGAAATGTAAATTTGGGAGGAGACGTTTGATTGTGCCATACTTTACGGTACATTTCACAGCCTCTCCGTATGAATGTCTTTAATGTCTCTCGGGAGGCAAAATACTTCTAATTATGAGAGATCTGCAATTTCCAGCGAGACCCCTAAAAAGCGCCGTCATCGCTGTTAGTGCAGTCTCTCTTTTCAAGTCAAGACGGTAATTGATGGCTGATGGGTGATCCGGATTTAATAGCATCAGAAGCTGATCTCAGCGTATTTCTCTACAGAACGGAGTGCTGTGCATTTTTCCCTCCATTTAATTCAATATTGCTTTTTATGTGGCTAAATTTACACCTTCAGAAGTGAACTCGCTTCCAGTTCCTGCTTCGAGTCTTCACAGAGCAGCCATTTGAATCTTTGCCAGTGAATGACCTGTGGCAGAATATTGATTTTTACAGCATCCATCGATATGATTCATGTTCGCTCCAGAGAATTCTCTGTGACATAATCGTCATGCACCCTCATGCTCTCGGGGCACTCAATGCGAGTAAGTCCGCTTTCTATTTAGAGTGTTGTTGGCTCCGGAAAGCATATATGTGTTTCAAACTGAAAGCAGCATGTGCTTTTGTGGTTGATTGGGTTTATATAACTGACTCCACTTGTTTAGAGATGGATCACCCATTGTCAATTTGAAAGAGCATCCCGATATCGCCTATATCTTTTCGAGTGCTGTGTGAAACGAAGTCCAACCTATTCCTAAACTCTACCGTGGGGCTATTACTGCAGCCATCACTGTAATCAACAGCAATGAGGCTTGAAAGAGGGATGTGCTTTAACATATTGCTGTAGAAAGGAGTGAAAAATAGACTGGACTGGACTAATGGCTTTTAAGTCCTTGAGCCTGCCTGTTGAAATCACTGTGCCAGAAAATGCCAATTATTGCCTGTTGCCTCATTGGATCCCATTCACTTTTAATAGACCATGAAGTGTCTCTCATTTCCCCTATTGAGGAGAGAGCAGCAGACGATTATGGTGCAATGTGTTTTATCTGCCCACATACAGCTTTTAATTTCTCTAAGTGAGTGGGAGACAGAAAATGGGCAGGATAACCCAAAAAACAAACATTTAATAAGCCATCGAAAGCAGACTGTGCCCACACCAGTTGCTGGACTACTTTGGAAAGTTGTTTTGAAGGTCTTTCCAAAAATATGGTTCCTTTTCAATAGCAAGAGGAAAAGCAGTTATGTAAAAGGAACAGCTTATGTTGACGCCGCGTTATATATGTGGCAAGTAATTTACCTATATTGTACCTAATTGGTTTTCTGTTTGAGATTGCAAGACTTGTGTTTGCTTTTTCACTCTGTGCAGCTTGAGGGTAAACAAACTGGATATAAAAATCACAAATTATTTCTTTAATATCTCTGATGTCACAGAGATTAAATGGGAAATTTAAATATCCTGCTTTTCATAAAAGTGATCTCAAAAGTGATCTGCTTGCTGTATGTCTACTTGAGAGTTTCAGAAGATCACACTGTGATGCCAATCAGAGTTTAATATGAACATTTCTCATCTTCATTTAAAATACAAAATAATAGTCATCCTATTTATGTTAATTGTACTCTGTTACTGTTGTCAAAAAAAGTTGATACTCGAATGAAACCTACCTGAAAACTCCATTAAGTCAACCTCTAGGCAATGCAATTAACCTTGGCAACTGTCAGGTTACAATTTAAGGGCTGTAATGCGAACATAGCCAAATCAAGTACTGTTTATGGTGGCCGCCAGTCAAAGCAGGGGAAGCAGACCGAGCCATTTTAATGGCCATTGACTTGGTTCGATACTGTGTTTATTCCTGATGAGAGATTGATGGGTTTGTTGCAGGCGGCGTCTATTGCCACTTAATGCCGAGCTGCAAATCTTGAGGACTTATTTCTCAGATGGATGCAGAATATATACACTGGCTTCTGAAGACATTGCTGATTTATCAAGCACTATGAATTCACAGTAATTTGCAAATGAACTCCACCCCAAAGCACTGTTTTGACCCAGGCAGGCTCAGGAGAATGCATGTCTGTCTGTCTTATTTTACATTAGTAATATTATAATACAATGTGCAATGCATGTATTTATTTGTTTGTTTGCTGAGTGGGGCACTTAAAAGTGCACACAGACAAACCCTAGGCTTTGAAGTTTGCAATCAGCGGGGATTTACTTCCCACAGTGATCGTGTAATAAAATGAAGATGCAATCCTAGTCTTTGTGCAAGCTGACGCCAGTCAAATAACAAACAGTGATTAACTGTGATCTAGAGATTACATCCCACACCTGTATCATTATCTGAGTTTGGACCCTTCAAATGCAGTTGCAAATTTGTGCATTCTATCAGCATGTTTGGTATGACACGCATTACATCTCTCATCTGGACACCTCTTAGATTAATATATCATTATATAAATCATGCAAGGTTCACCCAAGACATGCACAGCTGAGGATGTCAGAGAGAAGAATGAAATAATCCTGTCATCGATCTCAATGAATCCCTAAGACAACACACGTCAACCAAAGCAAACAATATAAAATAGCCCCATTAGAGTTAATGAATCCATCAGGACAGGAAAGAATTAGTCTTTATGTCGGATCGATGGAAGGGGGAAAGGGCCGTGAATGGAGACGTGACACAGTGATTAATGGTTCGAGGGAACAAGTGAGTGTATCTGCCTGTCAGCTCAAACAGAGCAAATGATTGAGAGAGAATGTGTTAATTACATACATGACTGTTATTTTCTTCCATTCGGTTTCATTCTGGGCACCAAAATAGTAACAACATGTTGGATATATTTTGTTGAACGCAGGGTTGGTACTTGAGTTTTTATACTGTAGATTAAGAAAAACAAAAAACAAAACAAAACAAAAAAAGTAAGGAAACATTTTATTTAGATATTCTGCATATCATCTAGTGTATTCATTAGAGTATTAGTAGACTTAATATCTGCTAACACTTTATTTTGATGCTCCCCACCAGACAATTTACTGACTACAAGTAACTTTGCAAGTAGACGTCCACTTATTCTACAAACCCAAACCCTCACCTGACAGTCTACTAATACTGTTGACATATAGTTGCAAAGAAATGATAGTTTGTGGACGTAATTGTGTAGTTCTTTAAAGTGGACTGTTTAAATAAAGTGTAAACTAACTGAATGAGACTAGGCCTTTTAAGTTTCAGTGAGAATGCTCTCTGTGAACTGTGAAGTTGCTGCTTTCAAACCTTTCCATCTGTCCTGTCCAGTTTTCTAATCACATACTGGGCACTGTTATTTTATTTATTTTATTTTATTTAAATTGTATTTATTTATTTATTTTGAAATACTCTGTTTGTCCCGAGGTTTACTGCAGTCAGCGGGATCCAGGCCGCGTCCGGATTGGATGGTGGACCTGCGTCTGGACATGACCAGCTTATCCTGAAGTGTCTGCTGAGTCTGTGTCAATTGGTGTCTCCTCTGAATTTTCCTCACCGCACGTCATCCTCAATAAACCCGTTTCCGGCGCAATAACGCCGATCTTCCAAGTATTCATATTCTTGTGTAATTGACGCGCCATCCTAAAAGAACCCGTCTCTTGTGTGATACCCAAAATTTTGAATATTCCTATCTTATATGATTTATGACTTGCAGGGTTGTAAGAATAATAATTTTACACTGTTTAATATTAGGCCAGAGGAGAACTGGCACCCGACTGAGTCTGGTTTCTCCCAAGGTTTATTTTTCTCCATCATGCCCTGATGGAGTTTTGGTTCCTTGCCACTGTCGCCTTTCGCTTGGTTTGCTCAGTTTGGGAAACAAAAATTAAGATCTGAGTTATTCAACTAAATATACAAATTCAATTGATTAAGTAGGTCATTTAATTATATAATTCTATAAACTAGCCAAATCAAACTAGCCAAATCAAATTTTGTTGCATTATTGTCCTGTTTAACACTGTGAAGCTGCTTTGAAACAATCGTCATTGTAAAAGCGCTATATAAATCAAATTGATTGACTAATTGATTGATTGACATGCATTTTAGATGTACTGTATGTAGGCTTATTTATTTATTTAATTTATTTTTATTACATGTAAGAAAACTAATCAAAAAAACATTAAAAGAGAGTTGTTAATAATAAACCTTATGGCATACAATCTGGATTAGTCTCTGCTACTGAAGTTTTGATGTTCATCAAAGCAGAAAAGGACATTGACATTGCTCTATGAGTGCTGCTTAATATATGGATTTTTCTTTTGTTTTGCTCTCCCGCAAAACGCCGGCTTTGAAGTGAGCAGCACAAATCCGAAAGCTACTGTTTGGATTACTGATGTGCCAGGAGTGTAAATAAAACAATGCATCAAAATCAGAATCAGCATTCTGCTCAGCTCTTTACGTCCAGGCACGCTCGCGCCGTCTCCCTGTCTGCTTCTGTTTGGATAGTCACGTTTACACCAGCAATGCACACAATGCATATTCATGACTTTTATTTTTGTGTTTGTGGCAGCATCGAAATGATGTCTTTAATTAGAACCAGGAGCAAAAGGACCTCCACAAAGAATGTGGGGACCGATACGAATCAGCCTCTTTTGTCTGCTGATTTATTAAACATATTGTTTGTGATTTCTCATTTTAATCAATGTTCTTCCCAAACTGAAACAGCACTGAATGAGACAAGCCATCCATGAATAGCTGAGTAGGCTGATATTGAAATGTGTAGCGTCGAGCTGTTGTGCTCTCCTCTTTTTTTTATGTGTGCAGCTGCTAGCTTGGAGTACATAGTCGTAGATGTGTCAATTTTCTTTATTGGACGCAGCGTTACTTGTTGACGCAGGCAAGACTGATAAAAGGAGCAGCTGTGCAGAGTTTTATTCTGTAAAGTGTCATTCATGTCAAAGCGATGCACCTCCGCCCTTGTACCCGAAGCTTGCTTTTAAAGTGCTCTTTTGTCTAAAGCACAGGCTCTCGGCAACTCAAAAAAAAATTACATGCCATAAAAAAAAGAGAGCGCGCAGGACTTCATTGAAATTCTTCATGGCCCTCTGAGCGCTGGCCCGCCATTGATCCGCTTAAAGAGCTAGATGGGGCTGGCTCGCATTGGATTGGGTCGGCCCTCAGCTCCCGGCCGTGACTGTTAAACTGCAGCTGATGTGCCGTTAAGTGCCGCTCTCTGTCTCTCTTCTCATAATCGTGAGTCCCGCAAGCGCAGAACCTCTTCTCACCTCCCAACCCCCACCCCGGCTTCAATTCACCCTCTCTTCCTCTTTGACCACTTTTAAAGCTCTTCTCCCAGTGTTTACACTGCCAGGACCCGGCTCCCAGGAGCCGGATAATGACAAACTCGGGAGCGGGATGGATTTATCAGGGCTCGGTTGCCTATTGGGGTCTAATTAAAGGCCACTGTCAGTGGCAAAATGGCACAGAGCAGCGGCCACTGAAGGTCAGAGGGAAACAGACTTGTGATCTCCAGCGGAATACATATTTAATTGTAAGGATGAGCCCAGCAACTGTTTTTAAAGAGGCCAGCTGGGATTTACGTCATGCTTTGCACTGAAAGTATCCCAGGACACATAGCAGAGCTGCATCTGTGATAGAAAAATGGAGTAAAACATCGAAATACCCTTTAAGCGACCCATCGAGTTTGGGGAATCAAGCTAGAGTCTCTCTGCCTTAATCTACACTTTTCAAAGCGATACTTACACCTGCTCTTTCCACACAGGGATTTCATGCGCTGTAATCCAGGAAATCCAATGTAAATGTCATAAAGGGGGACCAACTGTTTCGGATCAACCTGAATATGAATAAGATGTGGTTGAAAGTCTGTAGGTGGAAGGAATGGGTTTCCAATTGTTGTTAGCTTAAGCAATTAACCAAACAAGCAGCACTTTGCTAGTTGGGAAGAGCCGCACACTTCACAAGCTATTAACAGTTAAAAGTACTTAAGAGGTTATATTTCAGTTGCTCTTGTCCTTCTACGCCTGACACCAATTGGACAGTTTTTAAAAAGCAATCACACCCTCTAGCTTCAACTTGTGTACCAAAGTCAACTTTAATTATCAAAAGCCTTGTTTAAAACCAATTTAGTTGTTTGAGAGGCAGATGAAGACCGCTGTTAGTTGAAGTGTAAAATCCAATCAAATTTGCTGGAGCTGTGGACATGTTTGCCTCTCACTCAGTCACTATGGTAAATCGTTTGCATTTTAAAATGAAATCCACTATAACTCTGCAGCTTATGTGCTGACAAATTTAGACAATGAGCACATTTTCCAACATGAATAATCACAATTTTACATTCTCCAATAAAAACATTCAAAATTATGCAGGATTTGATGGAATCGTGACTGAGCTACCTCTTTTGCCCGTTTTCCACCAGAAAGAGCCAGTGCTAGTGTCAGTTCTAAGTTGGTTCGACCGAGGAGCCTTTAAGAAGAGAGTTTGGCTTTCCACAGGCTAGAGCCAGATCTTATGTCACTGTATACGTCTCATCTTTCTCAGCAACACTAGCGAGGCAGCGGGGAACACAAACACACCAGGTTTGTTCGAAATGCATCGGTGCTGCGCAGACAGATCAGTGTATGATATGAAAATACCACGTGAGCGATTCAAAAGCATAAGGAGTCGTTTGCATCTCGCTGTAACGTTACTTTGATGTCATACGGCGATCGGTCTGCACAGCGCGCGCCAGTGCATCTCGAACGAGCCTTCCATCAACATTGCCTCATGGCTTTATGATCCTACATCGGCATCAAAACGACATGAATCCGTAGCATTTGTGCAGCTCACCATGATTTGTATAGACAGAGATTACAATTGAGCAGCTATTAGCTTGATTAGCTGCTATTTAAAAAATGGCGGTCACAAGTTTGTGTTCATCTTATTGGTCATGTTCGGTCACGGTTAGCCCACCTCTAGCCACTGACGCAAGCGGTTCTTATTTCTAGCCCAGCAATGTTTTGGTGCTCCTTAAGAAGCACTTTTTCTGGTTCGGAGCTGGTGTTTTGGGTGTGGAAAGACAAAGAACCGATTTGATACTAGGCTCTGGCTCCGAATTAGCACCAGCACTGCCTTGGTGGAAAAGGGGTTTTTGAGGTTCTCAATTTTGAGAAAAAAAGTTTTCTGAACAAATCACTTAGAATAATATATATATATTAAAAATACTGTAATTTGTGTATATCAGGATTGTGCGCTGTCTGAGAGGCGTCTTTGTGCACGTGCTTCGGATCTGTCAGATCATAATCATTGGTTTAGAATCATGCCATGTATAATTTGCTATGAATATTCACAAAATTGGAATGCTGTGGTTTACAATAATACCAAACTTGTGCTGAGGGGAAGCGCCAGACATTGAGAAAATAGGCAATGTTTAATGGATTATTAAAACAACGGAAAGATTTGGGAAGGCACTCCTTTTAGAAAAGGTACAAACAAAGATAATTGTAAATGTTTAACTGCTATTTTGAGCATTGGGATTGCTAGACAAGGGCTTAATGAACTCAACTTTTTTTTCGCCTTTAGCTCATAATATGTGTATTCCAACTCAAGAATTGTCAGCCACATTTGACCAGAATATTATGTTATTCACGTGTTATATACATGTTATTCACCTGGTACAGAGTTTGTATAAATAATACCAAAATATTTATTACCTGCAAGATCTCTTCCGACGCCCAAAGCGAGGCCATCTTTGATCCACAGAACAACACCATGGTAGCCAGGGATGGAGCAGGGTAGCGTCACAGGCTGACCGGCCACTACTACCAAGTCCTGAGGCTGCTGCAAGAACACGGCATTCGCTCCTGAAGCAAGAAACAGAATGAGAGAGTTAAAAATTAATGTTTTAACTACAGCTTACATTCACAGTTCTTTGCTCATAGTGACATGTCTTTAACACATCAGATCCATTATGAAATGGTTAATGTTACATGACCTAATTTGAAGAATGTATTCAATGAATAACTCCCAAATACTTAAGTGTGATTAACACACAATGTTGAAGTGCACTGAGGGCCTCTCTTCAGTCTGTCAACACCGCATATTTCACACATAGAAAAGTACATGAAGCAAATGAAGTTGAACTCCATTAGAGAGGGGTGGCCCGAGAAGGCTGTCAGCCATAACCCACTGAGACGCAAGACACATCTAAAAGAAAGGTGTTGCTGATACGGGAACATGTGTCATATAAGGAGAAAGAGAAATACAATAGGACAGCCCTCAAAAACTGCTGGATCCCTGTATCTATCCACAGTCAGTCACGAAGTTACCAGCGCCTGTCACTCAGGTGGTCCAGGTTTGACTGGTTGGCATTGGCAGTCGGCCCCAAAGATTTCTGTCTCCAAAGGGAATCTAGTTAGTAGACAAATGGCTTGTATTTCAAACTCCACATATTGCATGTGGAGTCACAAACATGCACGTTCAAAAATACAATGGTTGACATCAGCTATCAATATTGCAATGAGCTGTCTCAGTGGAGAGATGACGAGTTTCTTGCTGGCAGTACTGTATAATGGGAGTCACACTGGCAGTCATGCTGAACTCTGCAGCTGTCCCTGATGTGTGCCTATCTACAATTGAAGAAGATGGCTCGTATTGCTCATTCCACTCTAAATCTCAGTGTACTGCTTAATCAATACTCATTTCTGTGGAACACTTACCACCCTCTCAGTTTCTTGATGTTCTGTACGTGTGCGCTGCTAACTTAGTTATACTTTACTAAAACTGGCCCAAGAAATAAGCTAAATACATGACAGAACATTGCAAAACATTACTAATGTCATTGCCTTACAAAAAAGGCCATATATACATGTATATATATATATATATACATGCCAAACAAATACAGACGTGACACAAATAACATGTTTGAAAAAAAATATTACTGACTTTAATGTGTTTTATTGACATCTAAAATAAAACAAAATTAGGATTTTTATTTTGTGTCACGTCAGTATAGGTGCTCGAGTAATCTGTCAGTCAACTAGAGGTGTCATGACCATAGACTGTAAAAATCACACAACGACATGTTCCGCAACTCAGTGTCATTCAGGTGTCATGTCAGTGCCAGTGTGTGTCGCGATAAGGTCAGTGACAGATGCCAATGAAGACCACATGTGCCAATCGTGCATAGTCATAGATATATGTATACGTATACATCTATGCGCATAGTGACATGTGCCATTGGCTTCTGTGTGTCACATGTCATGTCACTTAATGTTAATACCATTATAGATATGTAATGTTACATGTATACATATCTATGGTTGATACTGCCACTGTTACTTTGTTTGCAAGCATAACTGTGTTACTATGGATACCAATGTTTAAAGTGGCGGATTCATTTCGAACTGTAATTAAACTGACTGGAACTACTTGTGCATTAAACGGTTTTACCGCACAGCTTCCAGCCAATCACAATCGAGTATTTAAACAGACCATGATATAATGGCTGTTTATTAGTTTATAAAGCACATATTAATGCCTTATTCTGCATGACCATATTCTACATCCCTAAATCATACACTTAACCATCCTAGCTATTAATACACAGCAATTAGGAGTAAACTAAGGCAAAAGTCATAGTTAACAGTGAGTATTGGACTCAAGCCAAAAAAGTCTTGAGAACATTATCTTTTCTGCTCTGTCGAGCAGTTTATGAACGCAATGATCTGCCGTATGCGAGCACACACTTCGGATCGATGTGGTGGACATAAAAGCCAATTATACAAGGTTGAGACTGACTCATTCAGATGACCCACTGACTACACTATTATGAAAATATGTAATTTTGCACATCCCTGTTGGAGGTAAGGTCAGTCCATTCTCTGTAGTAACTAATTACCTTTATTTGAAAACAGTTGGAATCCACATGTAAATTCTCTGCTACGGACACATCTGTGTGTGAGTATGTAAGAAATATGCTAATACCTATAAAATATGACATTTTCTAGATTAATGTTAAATTAAACACACGGGGAGGAACTAATTAATAGCCAGAATCCAGCAGGATGTCTTTAATGCTGTGAATTCCATGGATTAGTAAACAAATCAGTCATACCTCTGTCCTGCCTGCAGTAAAATGTGATGAATGGCTTGTTAAAAGCTAAACACGAGTCCACAGATTGATTTATACAAATTCTCCCTGGCGAAATCCAACGTCTGCTGCTCCAACAAGCCATTATTAAATCAGCAACTGCAAAGATGTACAGTGCGTTCTTGTAAATGTACTGAGCTGTTCTTCTTTGAAGGCTTGCCTGGACACTGCAGCGTTTCTCATTCTATCTTTTCCTGTGCTGTAAGCTGGTTTATTTGTACTGTTATATGTTTGTGTGTGTTTGCTGTGAAGGTCCTCTGTAGATTACTCAGGTACGCTTGCAGAGCTTATAGACAGTGGAATCGCAGGCTGCCGAGAGACATCAGGTTTCCGCTTGTCTTGTCACATTATAGGGATACTGAGAGGAGATGAATGCTCCATTGTTCTGATTTCTTTTTTTGCTGTCTCTTCTACTGCGAGATGTGTATTTTAATATATTGTCCATTCTGTGCAGTAACTGATTGACCCCTCTTCTGTTGTTGCGCTCAGTGCACTTGTTAACCTGCGACACCTCGACTTCCCTCAAATGCCGACCGCCGTGTCTGCTGCGCCCGACCACCATCACAAATGAGTTTGACTAGGAGAAGATGGACCCTCTGGATTTAGATTCCAACGCATTGCTAATTAATTTTAATTGGGCTAATGGCTAATAAGCCATAATGTAGATCATATTTGTTTTATGAATCACATGACCTATAATCAAATGATTGTGCTTCCCCCTCTCATATCACCCTGAGACAAGAGATATACAAGAGATTTTATTTCTGGAAAATTTCCTCCTATGACGCAAATTGACGATATTTGCATCATCGGAGGAATGTTTGGCCAAAGGCTAAAGACTACAGCCAGCAGAGGGAGCCATTTCCACATGTTTTGAACCCACACATGGGGGATGAGAGATCACACTCATAGATCAGCTCGCAGCTACAGGCACTCATTTAAACAGAGCTATGGTGAGCAATGTAAGTCTTTTAACTTCTCAAATTAATTTCTATGAAAGTTAAGCTTGCAAAGGCATGAACTGAAACATGCCAGACTGAACTCACGTTGTGAATGTATGCCGCGAGTGTAGTCGTGATTACCTCAGCGCTCATCAGCTCATTTATCTGACTCCTGCAGTTAGTGCTCAGTGCTGTGTTCCTTGCGCGGTGACTAACTCATTATATTGAACAGACACGTTCAGTTTTTAATTGTAGTGTCTTCTCCAACTCAGTCACAGTAATCCAGTAGGTGGCTTTGGGAATGGCCTCACAGGGCAGTGAAGCATTCTGGGAATTGTAGTTTTTCATCCCAATGAGACAAAAATAAATGTTCTGTCTTTTCTCAGTCTAGAAGGCACCAAATTCAAAATTAGTTTCACATTTCTACTACATTGATGACCCAGTTTAAATACAGATTCATCTTCCCAGCGCTGAAGTACCCCTTTAAATACATCATCACACGCATCTTTCCATGTTAGAAATGCCAGAGAGGTGGGAAAATAGTGATTTACTATTGGATGAAACGGACACGAGAGGTTTCCTAGTCTAAATACAGCATAAACTATAGCACAGCCTTCATTAAGGTATACAAATAGGAAAGTGCACAGTTCTAGCATAATTTCTACCCTTTAAAGCCTTGTTTATTCTTTTGCCTGGCTCTGTAACGCGAGCCTCCACTGACTGCGCGCGCTCCTCCCCAAACGGACGAGGCGCTTATACTTCACGCGCTCGCCGTTGTGCTATTCTTTGAAATACAACAGAGGGCAACTTGGAGTAATTGTTCTATAAACCATCAGGAAAAAGCATCCAGAAGAAGTGAGTTAATGTACACAGGTGATGATATTTATTTTAGTACATTTCACCTAAAACTACACTACAAAAGAATAATGTAAAACTCAGTAAACCTTAGCTTGATATTATTACTTGTGACATATGAACAAAATATATGTAAATTAACAATCTCTTAAATATTTCCTCATTTTACTAAACATTTTAGTGTCGTGGTTTATTTATTTATTTGATTAAACATTGATCTTAATTTAAAATGACTTATTTCTGCTTTTGTAGGCTCATTTTGTAAATATAAGCACCTAATTAGTTTGTGCAAACTGGGTGCCAGTGATGAGTCGTCATCCTCAGCTAGATTCGCCGAGAACTCGTTCATCTTTTTGTATATCACCGATTCCCTTTTTTTTTGCCAAACATCACTATCAGTGTGGTCACTAATGGGAGTGGGAAGTGTGGACTGGGAGGTGATCTATTTGCAGCACTGCACCACCTGGTGCGTCCACTCGGACACAAAAACAGCGGCCTGTTTTATTTCCTCCAAACCACCTCAAGCGGCAGGAAAACATATGTAGGTCAGTCAAGAGGGGGATGTAGAAAAACGGGTGAAGAATAGGGAGGGTTCAACTGGGGGCTTAAGTTGACCCGCTCGGGAGGAGGAATTTGCACGACTTGGAGCTCAGCGACGCTTCGGTCGCATCTGGCAGCATTCCGCTTCGATGCTCAGGCAGCCGGCCTCAGAGCAGACCCGTCCTCTTCTCGCCGATCGGAGCTGCCAGCTGCACAGGCAGCCGTGTATGGAGGAGAGCGAAGTGGAGGCAATGGATTCATCCACTCTTTCTCGCACATCTCTGCTTTATAACGCCCTATGATGAAGTCCTCCAAAGCAAACCTGGGTATGAGAACGACAATCGAACAAAAACACTTCTTGATTATGAATGATTAATGCTAATGTTCGATGTGGCAATGTAAAACAGTACCACGGTGGTTGGAGGTGACACTAATCCTCTTTATAAAAGCTTAATTTAGGGTAAAATCCCAATCAGATGTAGTCTGGTCAGGTATAGCATGTTTGTGTGTGTTGATATTCGAGGCATGAATTCAGGCGGATCTGTCAGTACGGTCTGTTACTACAGGCAGTGCCTTGAGGGGCTCTCCTCCCTCCAGCAACATACACACACACACACACACACACACACACACACACACACACACACACACACACACACACGCACACACACACACACACACACACACGCACACACACACACACACACACACACGCACACACACACACACACACACACACACACACACACACACACACACACACACACACACACACACACACACACACACACACACACACACACACTCAGACTTAAAATTGACCATAATGTGTTAGACTTGAATACACTTAAACCTGAATCTCTTCACTTTCATGTACAACTACACCATTCAGCTTCAAATGTTCTGAGTCAATGGAGTGTCTGGACAGGAGTGCCCTATTATTATTTTTTTTCTTCCTTTTTACAAATTGCATCAGATTTTGTCCTCATCCTGCAGGCTACATCTGAGTTGTACCATGTGTGGTAAGGTTGGTAATGTTAAATGGAGGACACGTAGGTATACGAACGGTATTAGTTTCTCCAGGCAGACCTCATGATGCTGCGTAAAGTCAGCCAATCAGAGTAAAGCCTACTACACGGCTTCCAAAACCCCTGGGGGTTTGTAAGGGAACTGCAGGGGGTTTGTGAGTTCATGAAAAGCTAATGATGAATTACAACTAATGTTAAATTAAAATGAATGGGTCTGTGATTTCATTTAATAACTGGATATTCTGATTTTCTAAGTGATTCAAAGAGAAGCGCTCGAGGGTTTGAATGCTGAAGAATTTAAGACATAAATATTAGTATTGTAACTAAGTAGTCTACTGTATTATTATATTTTTTTCAAATATTAATTCTATTTTATAGAGCAATTATTATTATTATTATTATTATTATTATTATTATTATTATTATTAGGGTAACACTTTAGTATGGGCAACACATATTCAGTATTAAAGGGATACTTCACCGCTTTTACATATTAAACTGTTATTCCCTTAACTAAAACGAGCTGATACATTCCTCTCTCGTCTCAGTGCGTGCTCTTAATCTCTCTGACGCTCGGTGACGATCTGATAGCATTTAGCTTAGCCCACTAAGCCCAGTTCTTTCACTATGGTACCAAACAGAGATCAAGTTAGAAGCAACCAAACACCTCCATGTATCCCCTATTTAAATACAGTTACACAAATAGTTGAATGATCCGGTATGATGATATAAAATAAAACCTGGTGCTTTTCTAAGCGGATTGAAAAGGAGAACTATATTGTATGGCAGAATAGCACTTCTGAGAGTACTTCGACTCGGCGCAGTAAAAAGTCCTGGCTGAAAAATCCCTTCACATCTCCCCCTCACTCTCTCAATAGGGGGGAGGGGGAGTCGTGAGGGAGGATTTAAAAATTATTATTATTTATTTTTTTATGTGCCAGAAGTAATATATGATACATTATACTTTTTCCCGTGTGTCTTCTCAATAAAGAAGTGCAATTTTAAGCATGTGATTATAGTACATGTAACGCCAATCAACAACTTATCTGTCAGGCACAAACATTTAGGATATACAGTGGTGATGAGGCTCTTTAGTGTTGACTTAATGCGTGAACATCAATATAGATATATTGTTTTTTTTTTTTTTTTTTTTTTTTTTTTTTTAATGTAAAGTAAGTTTTAGAAAATAATGCAATAGCTTGAAAACCGGCTGTCTTTTTTTTTTTTTTTTTTTTCAGGATCCAATTATGATTATTTTGTCAAAGTAAGGTGTAATATTTATTTCTTTTTTTCACTGATAACATTTGTAGGACACTTAACGTTTGTTAAGGGAAAAAAAGGTAGTGATGCAATTTGATTTGTGAACCCTGAAAGATGGATTTTGAGAAACTTAGAAAATCACTTAACCAGGCCTTATTTTTGATACCACACTTTGCCAGCGTGAATGGATTGCCACCTATTTACATCATAAGGCCATAAAGAGTGCTATCCCTTTAAGGTTGATTGTTAT